>NC_134689.1:157119341-157371841 GCF_050947455.1 Rhinoderma darwinii
AAATTTGGCATTGTATGACAGTATGAGGAGATGGATTAGGGTGCTGTATGGTGGTGGTATTTGGCATTGTATGGCACTATAATGAGATTGTATGTTGGTGATATTAGGCATTGTATGGCAGTATGATGAGATGGATGAGGGTGCTGTATAGTGGTGATATTTGGCATTGTATGGCAGTATGATGAGATGGATGAGGGTACTGTATAGTGGTGATATTTGGCAAAGTATGGCACTATGATGAGATGGATGAAGGTGCTGTATGGTATTGTATGGCATATGATGAGATGGATGAGGGTGCTTTATGGTGGTGATATTTGGCATTGTATGGCAGTATAATGAGGTGGATGAGGTTGCTGTATGGTGGTGTTATTTGGCATTGTATGGCAGTATGATGAGATGCATGAGGGCACTGTATGGTGGTTGATATTTGGCATTGCATGTCCGTATAATGAGATGGATGAGGGTGCTGTATGGTGATGATATTTGTCATTGTATGGCAGTGTGATGAGATGGATGAGGGTGCTATATGGTATTGTATGGCAGTATGATGAGATGAATGCGTGTGCTTTATAGTGGTGATATTTGGCATTGTATGGCAGTATAATGAGAAGAATGAGGGTGCTGTATGGTGGTGTTATTTGGCATTGTATGGCAGAATGATGAGATGGATGAGGGTTCTGTATGTTGGTGATATTTGGCATTGTATGGCAGTGTGATGAGATGGATGAGGGTGCTATATGGTATTGTATGGCAGTATGATGAGATGAATGCGGGTGCTGTATAGTGGTGATATTTGGCATTGTATGGCAGTATAATGAGATGGATGAGGGTGCTATATGGTGGTGTTATTTGGCATTGTATGGCAGAATGATGAGATGGATGAGGGTGCTGTATAGTGGTGATATTTGGCATTGTATGGCAGTATGATGAGATAGATGAGGGCGCTGTATAGTGGTGATATTTGGCATTGTATGGCAGTATAATGTGATGGATGAGGGCGCTGTATGGTGGTCGATATTTGGCATTGTATGTCAGTATAATGAGATGGATGAGGGTGCTGTATTATGGTGTTAACTGGCATTGTATGTGAAAATGATGAGATGGATGAGGGTTCTGTATATTGGTGATATTTGGCATTGTATGGCAGTATGATGAGATGGATGAGGGTGCTGTATAGTGGTGATATTTGGCATTGTATGGCAGTATGATATTGATGAGGGTGCTGTATAGTGGTGATATTTGGCATTGTATGGCAGTATGATGAGATGGATAAGTGTGCTGTATTGTATTGTATTGTATGGCAGTATGATGAGATGGATAAGGGTGCTGTGTGGTGGTGTTATTTGGAATTGTATGGCAAAATGATGAGATAGATGAGGGTTCTGTATGTTGGTGATATTTGGCATTGTATGGCAGTATGATGAGATGGATGAGGCTTCTGTATGTTGGTGATATTAGGCATTGTATGGAGGTATGATGAGATGGATGAGGGTGCTGTATAGTGGTGATATTTGGCATTGTATGGCAGTATTATGAGATGGATGAGGGTACTGTATAGTTGTGATATTTGGCAAAGTATGGCACTATGATGAGATGGATGAAGGTGCTGTATGGTATTGTATGGCATATGATGAGATGGATGAGGGTGATTTTTGGTGGTGATATTTGGCATTGTATGGCAGTATAATGAGGTGGATGAGGTTGCTGTATGGTGGTGTTATTTGGCATTGTATGGCAGAATGATGAGATGGATGAGGGTGCTGTATGGTGGTGATATTTTGTATTGTATGGCAGTATGATGAGATGGATGAGGGCACTGTATGGTGGTGATATTTGGTATTGTATGACAGTATGATGAGATGAATGAGGCTGCTGTATGGTATTGTATGGCAGTATGATGAGGTGGATGAGGGTGCTGTATGGTGGTGATATTTGGTATTGTATGGCAGTATAATGAGATGGATGAGGATACTGTATGGTGGTGATATTTGGTATTGTACGGCAGTATGTAATGAATAACGGTGCTGTATGGTGGTGATATTTGGTATTGTATGGCAGTATAATGAGATGGATAAGGGCGCTGTATAGCGGTGATATTTGGCATTGTATGGCAGAATGATGAGATGAATGAGGGTTCTGTATGGTGGTGATATTTGGCATTGTATGACAGTATGAGGAGATGGATTAGGGTGCTGTATGGTGGTTGTATTTGGCATTGTATGTCAGTATAATGAGATTGTATGTTGGTGATATTTGGCATTGCATGTCCGTATAATGAGATGGATGAGGGTGCTGTATGGTGATGATATTTGTCATTGTATGGCAGTGTGATGAGATGGATGAGGGTGCTATATGGTATTGTATGGCAGTATGATGAGATGAATGCGTGTGCTTTATAGTGGTGATATTTGGCATTGTATGGCAGTATAATGAGAAGAATGAGGGTGCTGTATGGTGGTGTTATTTGGCATTGTATGGCAGAATGATGAGATGGATGAGGGTTCTGTATGTTGGTGATATTTGGCATTGTATGGCAGTGTGATGAGATGGATGAGGGTGCTATATGGTATTGTATGGCAGTATGATGAGATGAATGCGGGTGCTGTATAGTGGTGATATTTGGCATTGTATGGCAGTATAATGAGATGGATGAGGGTGCTATATGGTGGTGTTATTTGGCATTGTATGGCAGAATGATGAGATGGATGAGGGTGCTGTATAGTGGTGATATTTGGCATTGTATGGCAGTATGATGAGATAGATGAGGGCGCTGTATAGTGGTGATATTTGGCATTGTATGGCAGTATAATGTGATGGATGAGGGCGCTGTATGGTGGTCGATATTTGGCATTGTATGTCAGTATAATGAGATGGATGAGGGTGCTGTATTATGGTGTTAACTGGCATTGTATGTGAAAATGATGAGATGGATGAGGGTTCTGTATATTGGTGATATTTGGCATTGTATGGCAGTATGATGAGATGGATGAGGGTGCTGTATAGTGGTGATATTTGGCATTGTATGGCAGTATGATATTGATGAGGGTGCTGTATAGTGGTGATATTTGGCATTGTATGGCAGTATGATGAGATGGATAAGTGTGCTGTATTGTATTGTATTGTATGGCAGTATGATGAGATGGATAAGGGTGCTGTGTGGTGGTGTTATTTGGAATTGTATGGCAAAATGATGAGATAGATGAGGGTTCTGTATGTTGGTGATATTTGGCATTGTATGGCAGTATGATGAGATGGATGAGGCTTCTGTATGTTGGTGATATTAGGCATTGTATGGAGGTATGATGAGATGGATGAGGGTGCTGTATAGTGGTGATATTTGGCATTGTATGGCAGTATTATGAGATGGATGAGGGTACTGTATAGTTGTGATATTTGGCAAAGTATGGCACTATGATGAGATGGATGAAGGTGCTGTATGGTATTGTATGGCATATGATGAGATGGATGAGGGTGATTTTTGGTGGTGATATTTGGCATTGTATGGCAGTATAATGAGGTGGATGAGGTTGCTGTATGGTGGTGTTATTTGGCATTGTATGGCAGAATGATGAGATGGATGAGGGTGCTGTATGGTGGTGATATTTTGTATTGTATGGCAGTATGATGAGATGGATGAGGGCACTGTATGGTGGTGATATTTGGTATTGTATGACAGTATGATGAGATGAATGAGGCTGCTGTATGGTATTGTATGGCAGTATGATGAGGTGGATGAGGGTGCTGTATGGTGGTGATATTTGGTATTGTATGGCAGTATAATGAGATGGATGAGGATACTGTATGGTGGTGATATTTGGTATTGTACGGCAGTATGTAATGAATAACGGTGCTGTATGGTGGTGATATTTGGTATTGTATGGCAGTATAATGAGATGGATAAGGGCGCTGTATAGCGGTGATATTTGGCATTGTATGGCAGAATGATGAGATGAATGAGGGTTCTGTATGGTGGTGATATTTGGCATTGTATGACAGTATGAGGAGATGGATTAGGGTGCTGTATGGTGGTTGTATTTGGCATTGTATGTCAGTATAATGAGATTGTATGTTGGTGATATTAGGCATTGTATGGCAGTATGATGAGATGGATGAGGGTGCTGTATAGTGGTGATATTTGGCATTGTATGGCAGTATGATGAGATGGATAAGTGTGCTGTATTGTATTGTATTGTATGGCAGTATGATGAGATGGATAAGGGTGCTGTGTGGTGGTGTTATTTGGCATTGTATGGCAAAATGATGAGATAGATGAGGGTTCTGTATGTTGGTGATATTTGGCATTGTATGGCAGTATGATGAGATGGATGAGGCTTCTGTATGTTGGTGATATTAGGCATTGTATGGCAGTATGATGAGATGGATGAGGGTGCTGTATAGTGGTGATATTTGGCATTGTATGGCAGTATGATGAGATGGATGAGGGTACTGTATAGTTGTGATATTTGGCAAAGTATGGCACTATGATGAGATGGATGAAGGTGCTGTATGGTATTGTATGGCATATGATGAGATGGATGAGGGTGCTTTATGGTGGTGATATTTGGCATTGTATGGCAGTATAATGAGGTGAATGAGGGCACTGTATGGTGGTTGATATTTGGCATTGTATGTCCGTATAATGAGATGGATGAGGGTGCTGTATGGTGGTGATATTTGGCATTGTATGGCAGTGTGATGAGATGGATGAGGGTGCTATATGGTATTGTATGGCAGTATGATGAGATGAATGCGGGTGCTGTATAGTGGTGATATTTGGCATTGTATGGCAGTATAATGAGATGGATGAGGGTGCTGTATGGTGGTGTTATTTGGCATTGTATGGCAGAATGATGAGATGGATGAGGGTTCTGTATGTTGGTGATATTTGGCATTGTATGGCAGTGTGATGAGATGGATGTGGGTGCTATATGGTATTGTATGGGCAGTATGATGAGATGAATGTGGGTGCTGTATAGTGGTGATATTTGGCATTGTATGGCAGTATAATGAGATGGATGAGGGCGCTGTATAGTGGTGATATTTGGCATTGTATGGCAGAATGATGAGATGAATGAGGGTTCTGTATGGTGGTGAAATTTGGCATTGTATGACAGTATGAGGAGATGGATTAGGGTGCTGTATGGTGGTGGTATTTGGCATTGTATGGCACTATAATGAGATTGTATGTTGGTGATATTAGGCATTGTATGGCAGTATGATGAGATGGATGAGGGTGCTGTATAGTGGTGATATTTGGCATTGTATGGCAGTATGATGAGATGGATGAGGGTACTGTATAGTGGTGATATTTGGCAAAGTATGGCACTATGATGAGATGGATGAAGGTGCTGTATGGTATTGTATGGCATATGATGAGATGGATGAGGGTGCTTTATGGTGGTGATATTTGGCATTGTATGGCAGTATAATGAGGTGGATGAGGTTGCTGTATGGTGGTGTTATTTGGCATTGTATGGCAGTATGATGAGATGCATGAGGGCACTGTATGGTGGTTGATATTTGGCATTGCATGTCCGTATAATGAGATGGATGAGGGTGCTGTATGGTGATGATATTTGTCATTGTATGGCAGTGTGATGAGATGGATGAGGGTGCTATATGGTATTGTATGGCAGTATGATGAGATGAATGCGTGTGCTTTATAGTGGTGATATTTGGCATTGTATGGCAGTATAATGAGAAGAATGAGGGTGCTGTATGGTGGTGTTATTTGGCATTGTATGGCAGAATGATGAGATGGATGAGGGTTCTGTATGTTGGTGATATTTGGCATTGTATGGCAGTGTGATGAGATGGATGAGGGTGCTATATGGTATTGTATGGCAGTATGATGAGATGAATGCGGGTGCTGTATAGTGGTGATATTTGGCATTGTATGGCAGTATAATGAGATGGATGAGGGTGCTATATGGTGGTGTTATTTGGCATTGTATGGCAGAATGATGAGATGGATGAGGGTGCTGTATAGTGGTGATATTTGGCATTGTATGGCAGTATGATGAGATAGATGAGGGCGCTGTATAGTGGTGATATTTGGCATTGTATGGCAGTATAATGTGATGGATGAGGGCGCTGTATGGTGGTCGATATTTGGCATTGTATGTCAGTATAATGAGATGGATGAGGGTGCTGTATTATGGTGTTAACTGGCATTGTATGTGAAAATGATGAGATGGATGAGGGTTCTGTATATTGGTGATATTTGGCATTGTATGGCAGTATGATGAGATGGATGAGGGTGCTGTATAGTGGTGATATTTGGCATTGTATGGCAGTATGATATTGATGAGGGTGCTGTATAGTGGTGATATTTGGCATTGTATGGCAGTATGATGAGATGGATAAGTGTGCTGTATTGTATTGTATTGTATGGCAGTATGATGAGATGGATAAGGGTGCTGTGTGGTGGTGTTATTTGGAATTGTATGGCAAAATGATGAGATAGATGAGGGTTCTGTATGTTGGTGATATTTGGCATTGTATGGCAGTATGATGAGATGGATGAGGCTTCTGTATGTTGGTGATATTAGGCATTGTATGGAGGTATGATGAGATGGATGAGGGTGCTGTATAGTGGTGATATTTGGCATTGTATGGCAGTATTATGAGATGGATGAGGGTACTGTATAGTTGTGATATTTGGCAAAGTATGGCACTATGATGAGATGGATGAAGGTGCTGTATGGTATTGTATGGCATATGATGAGATGGATGAGGGTGATTTTTGGTGGTGATATTTGGCATTGTATGGCAGTATAATGAGGTGGATGAGGTTGCTGTATGGTGGTGTTATTTGGCATTGTATGGCAGAATGATGAGATGGATGAGGGTGCTGTATGGTGGTGATATTTTGTATTGTATGGCAGTATGATGAGATGGATGAGGGCACTGTATGGTGGTGATATTTGGTATTGTATGACAGTATGATGAGATGGATGAGGGTACTGTATGGTGGTGATATTTGGTATTGTATGGCAGTATGATGAGATGGAAGAGGGCACTGTAAGGTGGTGATATTTGGCATTGTATGGCAGAATGATGAGATCAATGAGGTTTCTGTATGGTGGTGATATTTGGTATTGTATGACACTATGATGAGATGAATGAGGGCACCGTATGGTGGTGATATTTGGCATTGTATGGCAGAATTATGAGATGAATGAGGGTGCTGTATGGTGGTGATATTTGGTATTGTATGGCAGTCAAATGAGATGGATGAGGATACTGTATGGCGGTGATATTTGGCATTGTATGGCAATATAATGAGATGAATGAGGGCACTGTATGATGGTGATATTTGGAATTGTATGGCAGTATAATGAGATAGATGAGGGTGCTGTATGGTGGTGTTATTCGGCATTGTATGGCAGAATGATGAGATGGATTAGGGTGCTGTATGGTTGTGATATTTGGCATTGTATGGCAGTATAATAAGATGGATGAGGGCACTGTATGGTGGTGATAGTTGGCATTGTATGGCAGTATAATGATGGATGAGGATACTGTATGGTGGTGATATTTGGCATTGTATGGCGGTATGATGAGATGAATAAGGGCACTGTATGGTGGTGATATTTGGCATTGTATGGCGGTATGATGAGATGAATAAGGGCACTGTATGGTGGTGATATTTGGCATTGTATGGCAGAATGATGAGATGATTGAGGGCACTATATGGTGGTGATTACTTGTCGTTCAAGTACCAGGGTCCGGGTGTGACTGCTCCTTCTGCTTTACCTATAACTACACTGCTGGTTTGATGAAATTCATGTCTTCTGAAGCACAGATATATAATTTGCCATATAGCCTTCATGTGAGGAATACCTCAGATCTCCTTCCCCCCTAGTGAGTGTGGAAGCTGCCTGTCCTGGAAATGATCCCACTTTTATCTGACACTCAGGCTGGTCCGTACAGGTTCTTGTATGTCTCCCGTCCCCCACATCAGATGTACTTCTTCATGCTCCACCCCTGCGGACCCTGCACTAGACATAACACAGTGTATCAGGTTTTCCTTCAATTCCTTCACTAGATCCTCGCTGGTTTCCCTGTGGTGATAGATTGTACAGAACCCACTTAAGTCAATGGACACTGCCCGTCCTCCACTGCAGTCATACTCGGCCTGAATAGTTAAAGTGTGATTGGATTATCAGAACGGCTTTACATGACCCATTACATGTCTCAAAGTGGAACAGTCACCATAATGGTCAACTACTGGGAACAACTGCACTCAACATACAGCTTTCCAGTGCCGGTGGGGGAGGGGGACCAACAAGGAGATTCCACTGAGTAAGGAACTATTAATAATATTTTATTTTCTGCCGTTTTCCTGAAGATTTTCCGTTCTTACAAGTAAAATGTTATAAACTTTTCTGTGGCCGTCCATGGAATATCTGGTAATTCGCCATATACCGAGTTCTTGAACGAGGGGCCGAGGTTTTTTGTCTGGAGTCTATGCTGTCAATCCGGGGGGGGGGGGGGTCAGACTTCCACAGGATCAGGCTGAAGCTGGTTCTTGTCCCTGCTCGGTGCGGTTACTGGAAGTCCTGGAGAGCGCGATGGTCTCGGTCGGAGAGCGGAAATGAGATTCCCAGGTGGAACAGTCTGCTAGATAAGAAAAGTACGTTACAAAGTATACAGCTCCACCTGTAAGAGAGCTGCATTGTAGATTTACTAAATAAAATAATGGGAAACCACCAATAATAATGTTCCGGCCAACAAACCTGTTCTTCATCTGGATCCTTAGGGGTGGGCGATCTAGTACTTCACTGCAGGAACGCCCCCTGGTGCGGCTTTGGACAGGGGGGCACTGGACAGTGCTGTATGACTCCTGGTTGTCTGTTGCAGCAGATGACAATGTCCAGAGGAACTTTCTAAGAATTTAACATCAGCAACTCCTCACGATAACGTGCCACTTATTCGATGGTGTCAATGCTGAAGCAGCAAGAAAGAAATCTGAGGAACCTACAGAAGATAAACCCAGGGTGAGACTTTCATGAGAGGGAACGGGTCTTGTGGGGACAGCGGTGACTGGCGAGTAGGGTTTAGACTGGGGCAGGGGGATTACTGAGGTGACCACTTGGATAACCTTGGGACACGTCCTGGAGAGATGAGCTAATTATGGAGGTCCTGTGACTAGGTGCCCCCACAATCAGGAGGCAAGACTTGGGGAGCTCTCCAGGAAACTCAAGTGTTCAAAGTAGGGCTTTAAATGTCCCTCTAAGGGGAGAGCGTCTCTCGGCTCTATCTAATAGATGAGGATCCTGATGGGGGTGATCCTCCTCTATTACCTTTATTGGTCCTAATAAGCTAGAGGAATAAGCATAGTCTTGTACTTACCTTTGTTGTCTATTCTCTCTGATTCTGCGTGGGAAAGATAAGAATTAATCATCAACTCCTACATGAGGAAACATAAGGGGGATCCTAGTGCCTTGAACGTCCCCCCACCCCTGGAGCAGTTTATTAAAAAAAAGGTTAAATTATAGACTTCTACCGCCACTAGGGAGAGCTCACTGCATGATGATTTATTATAGACTATAATAGGAGCTCCACCTATTGGCTGCTGCAGGTAAACTGAAGGCAGACAATCACTCACATGTACTTCTCTTTTTTTCTTCTGAGGCACTTAGGTCTCCACCACCTGCGTCTTGTCCTAAAGGAAAAATCCAGGAAAATAAGATCAGCTCCATGTGATGAGTGGAGGACACTTCACAGGATCAGTCTATAAGGTTATGTGTACTGAGATTTTCATGTGTCCCGTTCTGTGGAGACTTAATGAGACGGAGCTCAAACTATTGCAAAAAGTATGTGATGGGATAAACCTGAATAATCCTGTGTGTAATGTTCTGTAATGAGTCGGCTCTAAAGCTACAAAAAGTTTATGAAGGTTTCCCTGTTTTCCTGATGAATGAGATCATTGGGGCTCTATGTCCTATGTAACATATTGATAGAATTTGTGGTCTTTTTACTATGGACGTTGCAGATTTATCAAAACTAGTGTAAAGTGAAGGAGGAGCAGTTCAGATTGCAACTCTCATTTTTCTAAGGCCCATTGGAAAATTAAGATGTGACCTGATTGGTTGTTATGGGCAACGGCACAACTTTTACTTTGCACCAGTTTTGATAATACAATTAAATCAACGTCCTGACTCCTTACACAATACTTTACAGGGATATACATACAGCAATAACTGATAGTCCGTCTCTGCCACTTACGCCTTCTCCTCCGTCTCCACCTCATCTTCGTCCTGCTGAATGTTGATCTCCTCCACCTGCGTCCACTCCACCTTCTCCACTTCCACCTCCTCCGTCTCCTCCACCTCATCTTCGTCCTGCTGAATGTTTATCTCCTCCAAGTCAGTCCACTCCACCTCCTCCGTCTCCACCACATCTTTGTCCTGCTGAATGTTGATCTCCTCCACCTTCGTCCACTCCACCTCCTCCATCTCCTGCTGAATGTTTCTCTTCTCCACCTCCTCAGTCTCCTCCACCTCCTCCGCCTCTAGCTGAATGTTTATCTCCTCGACCTCCGTCCACTCCACCTCCTCCGTCTCCTGCTGAATGTTTATCTCCTCCACCTCCTCTGTTTCCTCCACCTCCTCCATCTCCTCCACCTCCTCCAGCTGAATGTTTATCTCCTCCACCTCCGTCCACTCCACCTCCTCCGTCTCTTGCTGAATGTTTATCCCCTCCACCACCTCCGTCTCCTCCACCTCTTCCGGCTCCAGCTGAATGTTTATCTCCTCGACCTCCGTCCACTCCACCTCCTCCGTCGTCTCCTCCACCTCCTCCTTCTCCATCATCTCTGTTTCACTTCTCTAAATACTAGGGGTAAATAAGACAGCGAGAGTCCAGAACATACTCTATGTGCTCTACAAATGTATAAATAAGGAATGTCTACTTAAGATCAGACAGTAATTTAGAAGAGAGTGATGAACTAGTCTAATTAACCAGACACCTCCTCAACTTGAACCCGCATCTCAAGACCTGAACCAAGAACTAAAACCCCCTCATCAATACTCATGTCTTATCTACACCTCCAGACCTGTACACATATCTACTGTATCTACTTACTGATACTTGTCCTCTACCTGGACCGGACCACCAAAACCCAACCTATAGCAGCCACTGAGGACCTTTACAGCACCCAAGATCTTCAGTACCAACTTAATGGTAATAATACCAAAGCTGTACCTCCAACTCAAGATCTGTACCCACAAACAGAGCCCACTCACTGGTATCCAAACCAGAACCCCATCATTTATAGCAGTTACAGGTGCCTATACCAAGCGGTCAGCTGCCATTTATCAAATAGCGCCGATTTACAGGATACACCAGTCCCCAGCACAACTCAGTGTCTGATGAAGGTCGATTGTGACCGAAATGTCGCACCAAGCCACTGGCATTTACTAAATAAAAATTAAAACATTTCAGCTTCAAAAACTTGTGTGCCGAATACTTCTTTCTATGTGACTTTGGTTGGTATCCTATTTTTGCACTTATCAAGTCTAGCGTGATCTGAACTACTTCGCATATCTTTCTGTTCTGTTAAAGCTTTAAAGCCCCCTTTTTCCCTATAAAAAAAAAAACAAGCGCAAATAATAAAGCTCTGGCAGTCTGCAGCCACCACTAGGGGGAGCTCACTGCATATGGATTTACAGCTACTATTGAACTTAAAGTGGCTATGTCACCAGATTATAAGTGCGCTATCTCCTACATAATGTGATCGGCGCTGTAATGTAGATCACAACAGTGGTTTTTATTTTGAAAAACGATCATTTTTTGAGCAAGTTATGAGCAATTTTAGATTTATGCTAATTCGTTTCATAATAAACAACTGGGCATGTTTTTACTTTTTACCAACTGGGCATTGTACAGAGAAGTGTATGACGCTGACCAATCAGTGACCAATCAGCCTCATACACTTCTCATTGTTCCAGCCCAGCGTGATTGTGCAGTGAAAGAAGCTGGGCTGGAACAATGAGAAGTGTATGACGCTGATTGGTCGCTGATTGGTCGCTGATTGGTCACTGATTGGTCAGCGTCATACACTCCTCTCCACAACGCCCAGTTGGTCAAAAGTAAAAACACGCCCAGTTAGTCATTAAGAAACGAATTAGCATAAATCTAAAATTGCCCATAGCTTGCTCAAAAATTATTGTTTTTCAAAATAAAAACCATTCCTATTATCTACATTACAGTGCCGATTAGATTATGTAGGAGATACGACACTTGTAATCTGGTGACAGAGCCTCTTTAAAAGGAGCTGTGTGCAGTGAGCTCCCCCTAGTGGCGGCTGCATAAAAATTATATTACCCTATGTCAAGTAGTAGGAGGGAAGTTCAGGGCCGGGCCCCCTCTCACTATGGGCCCCCTCACTATGGGCCCCCTGTCAGTGGCATGTCTTTATGTAATGTGCGTCACTAATAATGTTGGTCCATACAGTGAAGATGAGAATGTCCTCTGGTTAGAAGCAGCTTCTGAGCGTTATCAGACACATTGTACATTTACAAAGTTTACCTGATTCTCTGTAATTCACCAACTCTAAACCTACAAAAGGAGGACCATTGCTGAAGAGGACGAGACGTGATAGAAGATAATGAAGGACACAGCAGACTTACCTCACACCAACAACTACAACCCTCAAAGGAGTGTCAGCTCTGCAGCTCCTTATATAATGTGACTGATGTCATAATGTGCAGGGGCAGAGCCAACATCCACAACATTCCGTGACATCTTGAGCAGCAGCAACTGTTATTTAAAGGGACAAGACAAGGCCGAGCAGCCAATCCAATTCTATATAGAGGAAATGTTCCCTAAATTCTCCTCCTTAGCCCCTGAAGCCTTGGAGAAGGGGAGGCAATGTTTTTATTTCTATACAATGTCATTCTGGAGTAATTTCTACTGATTATAACACTGATACATCCACGACGATCACTCGTATATACAGTATGGGGTCTGTATTATTGGGATATAACATAACACTGGATTGGATGATGGGTGGAGGACAGGATGGACTGATAATGTGTATATAGCAGGTATATAGTCCTATACATTATAACAAACACTTCCATATAATATTCAGATACTTCTAGACCCGCTGCTGTTTCCCAGATGTGATGAGGAGGAGATTGTGAGACTATTATAATATCCTGCAAATTGTTACTCCTCCTTATTAGGACTTTATCTCTGCATAATCTCCAGCCTATAATATCAATTTATTTGTCTCTATATTGATACAATTTACTTCTGATACATTGTTATATATCGTCTCCATTAACAAGAATCAGAACCGAAAATCTGTAACCTGCCTCTCCAACTGCTGTGAGACTACAACTTCCAGTATGCCATTCAGCCGTTCCCATCCTGCACGCGCGCTATATATATATATATATATATATATATATATATATATATATATACATATATATAAATATATATATATATATATATATATATATATATATATATATATATAGTTAAACAAATATATCCAGCAGCACCAGTAATCGGTGGGTGCAACTCCTCAGGAACAGACCACGCTCCAATTCCAATACAATCCAAAAAAGAGGCAGCACTCCGCAGAAAATATGATAAAGGGTGTATTTATTGCCCCCTGTGCGTGCAACGTTTCAGCTCTATCCTCTAGAGCCTTTCTCAAGGCTTGAGAAAGGCTCTAGAGGATAGAGCTGAAACGTTGCACGCACAGGGGGCAATAAATACACCCTTTATCATATTTTCTGCGGAGTGCTGCCTCTTTTTTGGATTGTATATATATATATATAAGTATTACATACATACATACATGGAGCGAGGGCTGGTAGTCTGTAACATTAGCGCCACACATTACACCTGCATAGCGCTTGCTCTGTAGCGGAGACCACGCCATCAACATCTGACTCTCAAGTGCTAACTCCGATATCGTCCGTTAAACCGCTTGGATTCTGCGATCAATAGCATCTGCGGCATCTGCCACAGCTATGGAAAGGATAAAAGGAAGAAAGAACGGGTATTTTCCAGGCGCTGCCGATCGGAATGTCATCCGTGATGAATACGATCCATTTGTCTCATGGATGGAGACAAGGTGAGTAGTTGAAAGGTTTATTGGTGCAGGTATATAAAACAACAGCAGACTGTTTAACAGCGGACTGTTTCGAAACCGGACCGGTTTCTTCCTCAGGTAGAATACAAATGAATAGGTCGGTGGGGTGTCGGTTAAATAACCGAGTTAAAGGTCGGTTTGAGGTAAGAACTACCGGGTCAGGTATACAGGTCAAATCTGATAAACATACATATATATACAATACAAATAATTGTACAAATAATTACAAACAGTTAAATAAAAATGTGTCTGTGTGTTGTTTAAAAATTTATTTGACTTCCAATTATTATATAATAAATAGTATTTAAGATTTTATTATTTTAGTTAAAAAATGTTATCTTAAAAAATATGTGTGTTGGTAAAAGGATCTAAAAAAATATCTTTGATAAAATTCTTATTATAATCATGGTTTAAGAGAATCTATCTGTGGTGTGCAGTCTTGCTTATTTAGCATCCGCGATTGTCATAGAAGAAGCTAAGCATACAAATGGAGTATCATCCTATTTTTCAATTATTGTTGGAATTGTACTGAAGTCTAAATTCCACTTTGCTCATTTTGTTTTGTTCTTAAATTTCTTACATAGGTTCGTTGGTATTAGGCTAAGAAGACTGCTTTAATGTACATATATATATATATATATATATATATATATATATATATATATATATATATATATATATATATATATATATACACTACCGTTCAAAAGTTTGGGGTCACCCAGACAATTTTGTGTTTTCCATGAAAACTCACACTTATATTTATCAAATGAGTTGCAAAATGACTAGAAAATATAGTCAAGACATTGACAAGGTTAGAAATAATGATTTTTATTTGAAATAATAATTTTCTCCTTCAAACTTTGCTTTCGTCAAAGAATGCTCCATTTGCAGCAATTACAGCATTGCAGACCTTTGGCATTCTAGCTGTTAATTTACTGAGGTAATCGGGAGAAATTTCACCCCATGCTTCCAGAAGCTCCTCCCACAAGTTGGATTGGCTTGATGGGCACTTCTTGCGTACCATACCGTCAAGCTGCTCCCACAACAACTCTATGGGGTTGAGATCTGGTGACTGCGCTGGCCACTGCATTACAGATAGAATACCAGCTGCCTGCTTCTTCCCTAAATAGTTCTTGCATAATTTGGAGGTGTTCTTTGGGTCATTGTCCTGTTGTAGGATGAAATTGGCTCCAATCAAGCGCTGTCCACAGGGTATGGCATGGCGTTGCAAAATGGAGTGATAGCCTTCCTTATTCAAAATCCCTTTTACCTTGTACAAAAATATCCTACATTACCAGCACCAAAGCAACCCCAGACCATCACATTACCTCCACCATGCTTGACAGATGGCGTCAGGCAATCTTCCAGCATCTTTTCAGTTGTTCTGCGTCTCACAAATGTTCTTCTGTGTGATCCAAACACATCAAACTTCGATTCGTCTGTCCATAATACTTTTTTCCAATCTTCCTCTGTCCAATGTCTGTGTGCTTTTGCCCATATTAATCTTTTCCTTTTATTAGCCAGTCTCAGATATGGCTTTTTCTTTGCCACTCTGCCCTGAAGGCCAGCATCCCGGAGTCGCCTCTTCACTGTAGACGTTGACACTGGCGTTTTGCGGGTACTATTTAATGAAGCTGCCAGCTGAGGACCTGTGAGGCGTCTATTTCTCAAACTAGAGACTCTAATCTACTTGTCTTATTGCTCAGTTGTGCATCGGTGCCTCCCACTTCTCTTTCTACTCTGGTTAGAGCCTGTTTGTGCTGTCCTCTGAAGGGAGTAGTACACACCGTTGTAAGAAATCTTCAGTTTCTTGGCAATTGCTCACATGGAATAGCCTTCATTTCTAAGAACAAGAATAGACTGTCGAGTTTCACATGAAAGCTCTCTTTTTCTAGCCATTTTGAGAGTTTAATCGAACCCACAAATGTAATGCTCCAGATTCTCAACTAGCTCAAAGGAAGGTCAGTTTTATAGCTCCTCTAAACAGCAAAACTGTTTACAGCGGTGCTAACATAATTGCACAAGGGTTTTTAAGTGTTTTCTAATCATCCATTAGCCTTATAACACAGTTAGCAAACACAATGTACGATTAGAACACTGGAGTGATGGTTGCTGGAAATGGGCCTCTATACACCTATGTAGATATTGCATTAAAAACCAGACGTTTGCAGCTAGAATAGTCATTTAGCACATTAACAATGTATAGAGTGTATTTCTGATTAATTTAATGTTATCTTCATTGAAAAAAACTGTGTTTTTCTTGCAAAAATAAGGAAATTTCTAAGTGACCCTAAACTTTTGAACGGTAGTGTATATATATATATATATATATGCGCTTTCACTATAAATGTGCTTTTTTCGGGACAGATGATATTAAATGTACTAATTCTTTCTAATCTCAGTCTTACTTTCAAGACTGTTTCAGTATTTCTTTGAAACGGAGTGGTCATATTTTGTGTCTTTTGTTGTGAGAAATGTGTGTTTTCTTCTTTCATGCAGTCTCTGTCGGTTATTAAAATATATTGTTGTATATAACGAATTTATCAGCTATCTATGAAATAAATTTGTTTCGTTAAATTATTGCCTCTGTGATATCATTGAGACCCTGTGGTTTTAAGGTCTTAAGTTTATATATCCAGAAGATTTCTCTTTTACAGAGCGGGTCGAACCTTTCCACTCGGCTTTCGTTTACGTGTTCAATGGGTATGATGCTAAAACATTTAAAATCATCATTATGAAATAAAGTGCAGTGTTTAGAAATACTATGTAGGAGGAATTTTTTTTTTAAACAGTCTGCTGTTGTTTTATTCACCTGCACCAGTAAACCTTTCAACTACTCACCTTGTCTCCATGCATGAGACAAATGGATTGTATTCATCACGGATTACATTCCGATCGGCAGCGCCTGGAATATACCCGTTCTTTCTTCCTTTTATCCTTTCCATATCAGCATTGAGACTTCTTGTTAAGTTCTCAAACCGGGTCCTGGGCTGCAACCGAACTCCAATACCACTATACCGTCGAGGGATCTCGGATTCTGCTCTACTGGATGTTATGCTTCCAGCATAACCGCACAAGGTTAGCATCACTTGCCCTCTGTTCACACCCGTATACAGTTTCATTCACTATTGTGCAATTTGTTGTTTTTTCTGTCATTATCTACACAGCTAGACAGACTTGGGGGCTTCCTCTACTACCACATTGGTCCTCCGTGACTTGACCAGCTGGCTATGGCAGCTGGAGGCCTAACAATGTCCTTTAGGTCGGTCATGTACAGAAGCAGTGTAGGCGTCTTAGGTTCCTGAACGCAAAAAAAATAAATGAAAAAGAATACCAGAATTGCTGTTTTTGTTTATCCCCACCCCCCCTGCCGAAAGAATTATGGTACAAATGAAGAAAACATCAATTCTTTCTGCAATATTCAAGCCCTCGTATTCTTAGATCCATAGAAAAAAATATGGATCTAAGAAAATGGCAACAAAAAAAACAGAAATAATTTTAGGTGATTTTTTTTTTGTTCAAAAGTAGTAAAACAAAAGAATTCTATACATTTGATATCACCGTAATCACATCAACTTGCAGAAAAGACTTAACAGGTCAATTACACTTTACGATGAAAACTGAAAAAGAAATTCCAGAATTGTTTATTTTTTTGTTCAGTCCGCCCCCTAAAAAATCTAATGAACAGTGATTAAAAAATCGATTGTATCCCAAAATGGCGCCAATAAAATCTACAGTTTGTACAGCAAAATCTAAGCCCTCACACCGCTCGATTAATGGAAAAATAAAGTTATGGCTCTTAGATAAAGACTACACAAAAAAAGTTAAAAGTTGCTGCTTCTCTAAGGTAAAGCTGTGGACTGTCAGGTTGTGCTGCTATGGGGCCCAATGAATGGGGGAGGGGGCCACAGCTCAGGTTGGCTCCATCATTCCTGTACAGTATAATTCTGCCAAGTGTTCTCCATCCTCAGACTTCACATCATTATCAAACAAGGAAGGGGTGAATTGAACCCAGGGTCACCTGGCTGAAACAACCAATGAGTCTCTTTGCATTTAAATGAGGGTTGTGTTGATGTGAACAAGCACCTGGTGGTGGCGCTAATGTGATATTTGCTATGGGCCACCTCTCTGTACCCCCCCCCATACTTCTCTGTACCCCCTCCCCCCATACTTCTCTGTGCAATTCTGAAACGTCATAAATCATAGGAGAACCAGCTCATTACCCCACGTCTCTGCAGGATTGCACTGCAGGCCCATTACCCGGTGTCTTCCCGCAGGACTGTACTGCAGGCCCACATCTCCCTGCAGGACCACATCTCCCTACAGGACCTCATCTCCCAGCAGGACCACATCTCCCTGTAGAACCACATCTCCCTGTAGGACCACATCTCCCTGCAGGACCACATCTCCCTGCAGGACCACATCTCCCAGCAGGACCACATCTCCCTGCAGGCCCACATCTCCCTGCAGGACCACATCTCCCTGCAGGACCACATCTACCTGTAGGACCACATCTCCCTGCAGGACCACATCTCCCTGCAGGACCACATCTACCTGTAGGACCACATCTCCCTACAGGACCACATCTCCCTGCAGGACCACATCTCCCTGCAGGACCACATTTACCTGCAGGACCACATCTCCCTGCAGGACCACATCTCCCTGCAGGACCACATCTACCTGCAGGACCACATCTCCCTGCAGGACCACATCTACCTGTAGGACTGAGTTTGTAGTGAGGCGCAAACATCTTTTCATAAATTAGTCTACAATGAAACGTGCCCAAATAAGGAGCAGTTCACGACACATTCTAGCTGTAGACCGTAGTAAATCTGCCCCATTGTATACAATTACACTTGGGTGGGGTCCTAGTGCTCAGCACACCCCCTCCATCCCTTTAGTGAGACGCCATCACATGCATTATATGATCAAACATTTTCTGCCTTCAGCCTCCACTAGGGGAACTCATTATTAGTATTGAGATATATGGGAGCTGTATAATTCCATAAGGAGAAGGATTTTTGTTTGAAACAACTTGTGAATAAAGTTTCACCTCTCAAGTATCCAAAAGAAAAATAGGTGCACTTTTGCATCGGCACTTGATGCTGGTGTTTCTTTGCATTGTATGCCAATATTATGCCAGTATATATCACTGTATAATGTTGAGAAAATGCTGTGCTGGTGAGATTTGGCATTGTATGGCAGTATAATGAGATGGATGAGGGTACTATAGGGTGGTATTAGGCATTGTATAGCAGTTTGATGAGATGGATGAGGGCACTGTATGGTGGTGATATTTGGCATTGTAGGGCAGTATAATGAGATGGATGAGGGTGCTGTTAGATGGTGATATTTGGCATTGTATGGCAGTGTGATGAAATGGATGAGGGTACTGTATGGTGGTGATATTTGGCATTGTATGGCAGTATGATGAGATGGATGAGGGTACTGTATGGTGGTGATATTTGGCATTGTATGGCAGTATGATGAGATGTATGAGGGTTCTGTAGGGTGGTGATATTTGGCATTGTATGGCAGTATAATGAGATGAATGAGGGTGCTGTATGGTGGTGATATTTGGCATTGTATGGCAGTATGAGATGGATGAGGGCACTGCTTAGGGGCATTATTTGGGCAGTATTACTACTTACCTTTTAAGTAAAATCTTGTTTCCAGGTAAATGATGGAGGTGAAAGTTGATAATTTTTTTTGTCTATTATCTATCACAGGATAAAGACGCTGATAATAAGATGGGACATTTGGGAGAAGAACAGAGACAATCATCTCCCAAATACTGTATCTGTATTCAGTGTAATGAGAGGCAAACTTGCACTGTGCTGCCCCCTAGTGGTTCACTAGTTGTATTGGATGTTACTGGACCTGAGCACAGATGAAAATATTTCCTGTGCTTTACATGTGAGGTTACCCCGTATATTCTCCCCCCTGCCCTAACATGAACATTACACCTGTACAACAAGAGTCAGAGATACATGTCAGAAGTTGTATGCAGAGGGACTCTGGAGCTTCAAAATGGCACATACCATGTGCCATTTATAATACTGGTGTCTCCTTATGGGGCCCCCTCAGGCACCAGGGTCCGGGTGTGACTGCTACTTCTGCACCCGCTATAGCTACACCGCTGGTGATGAAATTACAAACCTTTAAAGCACAGATATTTGCCATATGGCTCTCACATGTTAAACATTGGACCCCCCCCCCCCCCCTTCCCCATGTAGATGCTGCCCTCTCCCAGAAATTATCCCACATTTATCTATTGTACCCCCAGGCTGGTCAGTGCAGGTTTTCATGTTTCAACCTCCTCCACATAGGAATCACATGTTCAATCTCCACCCCTTTAGAGCACTACACCGTGTTCCAAATTATAATGCACATTGGATTTAAGTGTCATAAACATTTAATTATTAGTTTTTCAATTAAACGCATGGATGGTATTGTGTCTTAGGGCTCTTTGGTTCATTGTAATCAATCTCAGACACCTGTGATAATTAGTTTGCCAGGTGTGCCCAATCAAAGGAAAACTACTTAAGAAGGACGTTCCACATTATTAAGCAGGCCACCGGTTTCAAGCAATATGGGAAAGAAAAAGGATCTCTCTGCTGCCGAAAAGCGTGAAATAGTGCAATACCTTGGACAAAGTATGAAAACATTCGATATTTCAAGAAAACTTAAGTGTGATCATCGTACTGTGAAAAGATTTGTGGCTGATTCAGAGCACAGACGGGTTCGTTCAGATAAAGGCATAATGAGGAAGGTTTCTGCCAGACAAATTAATAGGATTAGGAGAGCAGCTGCTAAAATGCCATTGCAAAGCAGCAAACAGGTATTTAAAGCCGCTGGTGCCTCTGGAGTCCCACGAACCTCAAGGTGTAGGATCCTCCAGAGGTTTGCAAGTGTGCATAAAGCTATTATTCGGCCACCCCTAAACAATGCTCAAAAGCAGAAACGGTTGCAGTGGGCTCAGAAATACATGAAGACTAATTTTCAAACCGTGTTGTTTACTGATGAGTGCCGTGCAACCCTGGATGGTCCAGATGGATGGAGAAGTGGATGGTTGGTGAATGGCCACCATGTCCCAACAAGGCTGCGACATCAGCAAGGAGGTGGCGGAGTCATGTTTTGGGCTGGAATCATGGGCAGAGAGCTGGTAGGCCCCTTTAGGGTCCCTGACGGGTTGAAAATGACCTCTGCAAAGTACGTAGAGTTTATGACTGATCACTTTCTTCCGTGGTACAAAAAGAAGAACCGTGCCTTCCGTAGCAAAATTATCTTCATGCATGACAATGCACCATCTCATGCTGCAACGAATACCTCTGTGTCATTGGCTGCTATGGGCATAAAAGGAGAGAAACTCATGGTGTGGCCCCCATGTTCCCCTGACCTCAACCCTATTGAGAACCTTTGGAGCATCCTCAAGCAAAATATCTATGAGGGTGGGAGGCAGTTCACATCAAAACAGAAGCTCTGGGAGGCTATTCTGACATCCTGCAAAGATATTCAAGCAGAAACTGTCCAAATACTCACACATTCAATAGATGCAAGAATTGTGAAGGTGATATCAAAGAAGGGGTCCTATGTTAACATGTAACTTGGCCTGTTAAGTTTTTTTTTATTGAAAGAGCTTTTGATTTCCGTAAATATGACCTCCTGATGCTGCAAATTCAACAAATTACCATTTTAGTTCTCTTTACAACCTTTAAAATGTTTTGATCTCTGTTGTGCATAATAATGTGAAACAGTCTTTTACTTCTAAAAAAAAATCTGTTATATTTAGGAGATTTGTTCAATAAAATTTGCATTATACTCCAACGGTTGATCGCTTGAAGATTATACTGACTGTCATTTGCATCGACTATTTAGGAAAATCAGCGAAATATAACATTTGCATAATAATTTGGAATGCGGTGTAAGCATTACAATACATAATGTTCTTGTAATGACGGGGTAGGGAGACAGACAGGTGAGCCCTAATCTACCCGCCACTCAGTCCCTGCCTACTTGCAACGGCCCGTCCTAGGCGACGGCGTACAACTGGGCGACGGTGCCTACTCTCACTATGTGCACGACAGACAGACAGACAAGGGTACAAAGAAGCTAAGGGAAATGGGGCAGTTGCCCAAGACCGTGAGCAACAAGAGTAGTGAACAAGCCGAGTCAAACCAGGAGTGTACAAGGTACCAAACGCAGAGCAAGAGAGTAGTCAGTAAAGCCAGGGTTAGTATGAAGCAGAGGACAAATAGTACAAGCAATAGCATCAGAGCCAGGAAACCAGCAGAATCACAGGCAAAGAAGAAGCAGGAAGCGAAGGTACAAATAGACAGAGGGCGGGAGCTAGCTCCGTCTGGCCAGGCCGTGATAGTGTAGTGTCCCACAGGAGCACTACTATGAAAACTATGTTTGTCTTCATGTGTTGTGTTATGCTGCCATCTACAGGTTCAGAAATGTTATGACATTGTGTTTCAGCCTATGCGGAGTGTTTTTCTATAATGTAACAGAAGCTGGGAGGAGTTAATTAGGGAGTGGTTAGAGTGAGTGAGGGCAGTGGTGAGCTAGGAGTGGATGCAGCAGGAGGCACAGGGAAGGTGCTCCTGAGTTCAGCCATTTGCGGATTACAGAGAAAGACAGGCCTAAAGAGATTTATTGGAATAACAGCTCAAGGAGCCAGAAGAGTCCAGAAAGAGAGACTGTGAGTAGAGAGATAATAGCACTCCTGCATTTAGCATTGGGCTACACTGATTGAGCTGAATTTGGATGACATATTTGTATTGTACTATCTCCATCTTGAAAAGTAAAAGTGTGCTGCAAGCTCTCCTGATTAACTGCCACCACCGTCTCCTGTCTTCTATTTGCACTCTACACCAAGGGCACCCCAAATAACACCAGACAGGAGTCAGCCACCAAGGGAGTGCCCCGGGGGAAACAACAGTCATCATCATCATCTTGTGCAACCCCCTCATCACTGTGTGTGTGTCCCTGGGAGGTGGGAAGGCCAGCAAGGCAAAATACCACCGTGACACAAGACAGAGAGCCCAGTATCCACCATTTTGGGTTCCTGCATTCCCCGCCACCCACGGGCCACCACATATAATTTTGGCGTCACGAACAGGATATCTATGGCCTCTGTGCCTTATGAACTAAGTCAGCGCTGATGCGCCACAGCCGGAATAAAAGTTTCCCGCCAAGTCGCCGCCATATTGGAAGTGGCAAGGAGCTGCGCAGGAGAACCCGCGAAAACAGCGGAGCAGCTAAGAGAAAGCTGGTGAGTGCCTGAATAGGCCAGTAAATGAGATTTAAAGTAAAAAGTGGCAGTTAACAGTGTAGAGACACCGGGAAAGATATCCGGAAAAGAGGCTTAGTGCATAGCCTGAAATTGAACACCCGTTGCTAGGGGTTACTGTAGGACTTATTGCAGAAAATGTCTGACGACGGAGATAACGGCTCTCCAAGCCCCAGTGGGTCACCTCCAACAGCGCAAGTGATGCCACTCACTATGCCCTATTACTTTGGAGCACCATGGCTTCCTCGCTACAAAGGCGAAGTTCATTCCCTGAGGGAATTCAAAGAGAAGATGCTGTCCATGTTCCGTTTGTATCCTGTCTCAACAGACCAGAGGGTTGAGATATTGATAGGACAACTAGAGGGCGCAGCATTAAGAGAAGTGAAATCCTGGCCCAGAACAGAGAAAAAAACAGTGGAACAGATACTGGACCGATTGCGTGCCACATTTGAAGTAAGGACTGTGGCAGAGCTCAAGATGAGATTCTTTGGAAAGAAGCAGCAGCCCGGTGAGTCATTGAGAGACTTTGCTTTATCCCTGCAGGAGGCCCAGCGGGCAATTATGCAAGTAGAACCCTTAGAGGCTGCAGAGGCTGACAAGGCCTTAAGGGAGCAGTTTGTTGAAGGAGCTGCATCTGAAGCTCTTAAAAGTCAGCTCAGAATGTTGGCCTCCCAGAACCCAAGCTGTATCTTCTTGGACTTTAAAGAGCTCGCAATTAGAATCCTGGGGACTGAAGCCGCAGCGGTTCAAGCCAAAGTTTTCCCCTATTCCATAGAGACTCCTACGGAGTCGCAAGTAGATCATCCTACAGAAGCGGGAAGTCAAGTTGCACTAGCTCAGTGTGCTCACATGCAAGCTCAAGATCCAGTTGGTGAACTGAGGGACCAAATTGCTATCCTCACCAAGAGCCTCAGTAAAATGTGCCAGAAAATGGAAGATATGGAGCAACGCCAGAAGGAAAGCCGCCGCTACTCCAGTAACAGGTTCAGTAACCGATCAGAAGGGGGAAGTTACCGGAATTGGGGTAGACGCTCTTCTGACAGATTTGATACCACCGGAAGACCCATTTGTCGTAGGTGTCAAAGAGCTGGCCATATTGAAAGAGAATGTCGTCAGTTAAACGACAATCCCCCGAGGCAGAGGACCGCCCCTCGGGAGGAAGACCAATAGGTCCCACAACACCAGAATGGATTCCCCGGTACATTGGGCAGTGTCCAGTGATTACGATCCACCTAAATGGGATCCCACTGTCGGCCTTACTGGACACTGGCTCTCAAGTCACCACTCTGCAGAGAAGTTGGTTTGAGAAGTACTGGGACCTCGACCAGCTGATACAACCCCCAGACACGTGGCTTAACATTGTAGCCAGTAATGGACAATCGATACCCCATCGGGGCTACTGGGAACCCACGATCCAGATGGGAGAAACTGAACTGCCCCAGCAAGGCGTAATTGTAGTGAACGTCTGGGATGATGACTTTCCACCAGTGGTGCTGGGCATGAATGTTCTTAGGAATTGCTATGAAGAGATGCTAGATGCCCTACACCGAGCACTTTCTACAGTCCCTGTCTCCAATCAAAATGCAATTCAGCATGCTATCCGTCTCTTGAATGCCCAACAGAGGTTCACGAATGAAAAGGGTGAGATCTGCCGTGCCCGCATCATGGACTCACAACCAGTGACTCTGGAACCAGAGACGGAAACCATTCTGTGGTGTCGAGCTCGTCCAGGTTTGCAAGGTCAAGATTACCAGGCCCTTGTGGAACCTCTTCTTCTGGAAGATCATCCGACCGTGCTAGCAGCCAGAAGTCTAGTGACTGTTTCTAATGGGAGGGTACCTATTCGCCTCCTGAACATTGGTGATACGGCTGTGGTACTGAGTAAATACCGTCCAGTTGCTAAGCTCTCACAGGTCTTCTTCCAAGATGTCTGGAGCCCTGAGACTACAGTGTTCCAGCAAGCTACCCAGAATCAAGTTACCCCTGAGATGACAATGAAACCCTGGTGGACCGAGATCCATGTTGGCGATGCTAATACTACCGAAGAGGAGATCGAAGGAGCCCTGATGGTGGCCAAAGACAATCAACAAGCCTTCAGTAAACATCCTATGGATTTTGGGAAGGCTACTATCATTGAGCACACCATCCCTACAGGCATCCATCCACCCATCAAAGAAAGGTACCGTCCCCTTCCACCAGCCATGTACCAGCCAGTGAAGAAAATGATTCGGGAGATGAAGGACGCAGATGTGATTCGGGAGAGCTACAGTCCATGGGCTGCACCCCTAGTCCTGGTGAAAAAGAAGGATGGCAACATTAGATTCTGCGTGGACTACCGCAAAATCAATAATATCACTCACAAGGATGCGTATCCCCTGCCACGCATTGAAGAATCCCTGACTGCATTGGGGTCTGCTGCCTACTTCTCAACTCTGGATTTGACCAGCGGGTATTGGCAGGTACCTATGGCTCCCGAAGATAGGGAAAAGACTGCTTTCACTACTCCCATGGGGTTGTTCGAGTTTAATTGTATGCCCTTTGGGCTATGCAATGCCCCGGGAACCTTCCAGAGGCTGATGGAACGCTGCCTGGGTCACCAAAACTTCGAGACCGTCCTCTTTTACCTGGACGACGTAATCATCTACTCAAAGACTTATGAGGAACACCTACAGCACCTGGCAGAAGTCCTCAAAACCCTCATCAAATATGGCCTGAAAGTGAAACCCTCCAAGTGTCATCTCCTGAAGCCGGAAGTCCATTACTTAGGCCATGTCGTGAGTGCAGAAGGAGTGGTTCCTGATCCAGGCAAAGTAGCAGCAGTAAAGAGCTGGCCAGCCCCTACCACAGTCAAGGAGGTGAGAAGTTTCTTGGGATTTGCAGGGTATTATAGACGGTTCATCCCACACTTTGCCCAGATTGCAGAACCCCTCCAGGGATTGTTAAGAGGTCACTCCAAGGAAGCTATGAAGAGAAGGATCCCGATTGAGTGGGCTGAAGCCCATGAAGCCGCTTTCCAGAAGCTGAAGCAGCTGTTAACCGAACCACCTATCCTGGGATATCCTGACTACAACCAACCCTTTAGGCTGTATACTGATGCCAGCCAGAAGGGATTGGGGGCCGTCCTGTCGCAGGTACAGGACCAGAAAGAGAGAGTCATCGCTTATGCCAGCAGAGGTCTTCGAGGCGCTGAACGGAACGACCAGAATTATAGTTCCTTTAAGCTGGAATTCCTGGCCCTTGTGTGGGCAGTGACCGAAAAATTTAAAGATTACCTGGCTGCAACACCCTTCATCGTCTTCACGGATAATAATCCGCTGGCCCACTTGGATACAGCGCGACTGGGAGCTCTTGAACAGCGATGGGCATCCAGACTGGCGAATTATCAGTTTGTGATCAAGTACCGGACTGGTGCGTCCAACGTGAATGCCGATGCCTTATCCCGTTTGCCTGTGGGTGAAGAACTGGTCCGATGTAATGATGAATGGGAAGAGGTAGAGATGCCTACATTCTATGCTCAGTTTGCAACCCAGAATTCGGTGATCGCTCAGAGGAAGCGAAACGAACATCCGCAACCAAATGTTCCTGACTGCTCCCAAGATTCCAGACAGTGGGCTAGATTCCAACGGGAGAGTAGAAACCTACAGGAATTGCAGACTTCCCTTCTTCAGAAGAGGACTCCGGACCGAATACGTAGAGGTCAAGCTGATCAGGAATTAATTTGTCTATGGAGACTGAGGAATCGACTTTTCGTGTCCAGAGGTCTACTACAGAGGACTGCCCTGGATCCAGTAACGGGTGAGCGTCTACATCAAATTGTGGTACCCCGGCGAGATTCCAAATCCATCTTGGAAGCCTACCATGACAGATCGGGACACTTTGGGGTTCATAAAACGGAAGATACCATACGCCGACGATTTTACTGGATTGGCATGAGAGACGACATAGAGAAGTGGTGCCGAGAATGTCCCACCTGTGCTCAGAGCCGAGGAGAGCGTCATGACCAGAGAGCCCCACTTCACCCCATCATCAGTCATAGACCGCTGGAACTGGTAGCCATTGACCATGTCAAGTTTGAACCAAGCCGCACTGGGTATACTTATGCTATAACTATAATTGACCACTATACGAAGTTCGTGGTAGCTATGCCAGTGAAAGGCCTGACTGCCAAGACCACCGCTGCCATCTTTTGGAAGAATTTCGTACTCCCCTATGGCTGTCCGGACAAGATCCTGACTGATCGTGGTTCCGCATTTGAGTCTCAACTGTTCCACGAGTTGTGTTCCCTCTATGGCTGTCAGAAGCTGAGAACTACCGCTTATCATCCACAAGGTAATGGCTTATGTGAAAAGATGAACCAGACTCTTATTGGGATGTTAAGAACTGTTCCGTCCCAGAAGAGGGCTGATTGGCCGACTCTCCTGCCAGAATTGGTGTACCTGTATAACAACACTGTGCACTGCTCCACAGGGTACACTCCTTACTATCTCCTGTTTGGCCGTCAGGGCAAATTGCCTTCGGACTTGGCCATGGATGTCGAAGTTCCAGATACTATCAACCCCCTGCCAAACACAGAGTGGGTGAGTGATCACCAGCGTCGCCTGGCTGAAGCCAACGAGATTGTGGAAAGACGGATGGAAGATGCTCGTCAAAGGCAACAAGCAGGTTTTGATCAAAAGGCCGAAGCAGAACCCTTCCAAATTGGAGACCGTGTGTGGCTGAAAAACAACCATCGTTCAAGTAAGTTGGACAGCAAGTGGCAGAAAGAACCATACACAATTAAGTCCATCCCGCACCCTGGGACTGATGTCTATGAGATTGTGCGCGAAGGCCGAGATTCCCAAGTTGTCCACCGTAATCGTCTCAAGCTCTGCCTAAAGGAAGAGGTACCAGCAGAACCACAGACAACTGAGAAATCTCCTGCAGCTGAACCGCTACCGCCAACAACTAGTATGTCCCCTCTTGATTGGCTGTTCCAACCTGGGCTGTCTATTTTTGTTCCAAGAACTGTTCTTGATCCCGGCGAAGACCAAGTGACCTCGTCATCCGAGTTCCGGCCTGGTCCAGAGGAATCCAGGGACCCTGAAATTGTTATAGAGGAGCCCCTGAGGAGATCTGATAGAGCTACCCGAGGTAAGATGCCAGCTCGATATCAAGATTGAACTGTTGAATCTGAGACTTCATTTTTGGATTATCCTTCACCAGAGACATTGTATTGTTTGCATCCCAATTGGGTAACAAGCCCTTCATTTTCCCCAGTTCATATGACCAGGACTCTTGGACATTTTCCTTGTTCAGCATTATATCCTCATATTCCTCAGAGACTGTATGGACTCTTAGTTTATTATTGCAATTGTGATTAACCTTTGTTTTAGGTTAACCTGCCGCCTGGAGAGTCGGACGCCGAGGACGGCTTTATTTAAAGAGGGGGTGTATGTAGTGTCCCACAGGAGCACTACTATGAAAACTATGTTTGTCTTCATGTGTTGTGTTATGCTGCCATCTACAGGTTCAGAAATGTTATGACATTGTGTTTCAGCCTATGCGGAGTGTTTTTCTATAATGTAACAGAAGCTGGGAGGAGTTAATTAGGGAGTGGTTAGAGTGAGTGAGGGCAGTGGTGAGCTAGGAGTGGATGCAGCAGGAGGCACAGGGAAGGTGCTCCTGAGTTCAGCCATTTGCGGATTACAGAGAAAGACAGGCCTAAAGAGATTTATTGGAATAACAGCTCAAGGAGCCAGAAGAGTCCAGAAAGAGAGACTGTGAGTAGAGAGATAATAGCACTCCTGCATTTAGCATTGGGCTACACTGATTGAGCTGAATTTGGATGACATATTTGTATTGTACTATCTCCATCTTGAAAAGTAAAAGTGTGCTGCAAGCTCTCCTGATTAACTGCCACCACCGTCTCCTGTCTTCTATTTGCACTCTACACCAAGGGCACCCCAAATAACACCAGACAGGAGTCAGCCACCAAGGGAGTGCCCCGGGGGAAACAACAGTCATCATCATCATCTTGTGCAACCCCCTCATCACTGTGTGTGTGTCCCTGGGAGGTGGGAAGGCCAGCAAGGCAAAATACCACCGTGACACAAGACAGAGAGCCCAGTATCCACCATTTTGGGTTCCTGCATTCCCCGCCACCCACGGGCCACCACAATAGGCTCTCCCACTTCTCAGCCTCCCAGCCCGAGTGGTAGATGATCGAGTCACTCTATCAGACTTAGGAGCAGGTGCAGACTGAGTAACCACGGGCGTCGACACAGAAGCTGTGTCTGGCAGATCCTTTCAAGTTCTAAGCCAAATTAGTTCCTACAGTGGGACTGCTGAGACACATCGAAACATTTTTCCTATTTCTGACATGTAGTTGTTACAGGTTTTATGAGAAGAAAAAGCAAAATACATACATGCTTTTCAAACGGGCAAATTGGTATACAGTAACACACAGTTTGTTATAAAAGAAATGGTAAAATCAAATGTTGTTAGCCAAAGTTCAGACAAGTAATCAATATCACAGCACTTTTAGCACCATATCCAATATCTACAGTACTAAACATAAAATAAAATAAGTTTGTTAAGTTCGTTTATACCAACCTAACACTACTCTAGGAGCTATTAACCCGTAACTTACAGGATACTGAATCTTGGAAATGATGGCTATTTCTAAACACTTATCTCTTGGAAGGCAGCCCATCAATAGGCAACAATGAGTTTATCCTAGAACTTCAAAAAACAAAAATGTAGGAAGCTGGTTTGGAATCTTAGGCTGAAGTCACACGAGCATGTTCGGTCCGTAAAGGACGGAACGTATTTCGGCCGCAAGTCCAAGACCAGACACACTGCAGGGAGCCGGGCTCCTAGCATCATAGTTATGTACGATGCTAGGAGTCCTTGCCTCTCCGTGGAACTACTGTCCCGTACTGAAAACATGATTACAGTACGGGACAATTGTCCCGCAGCGAGGCAGGGACTCCTAGCGTCGTACATAACTATGATCCTAGGAGCCCAGCTCCCGGCAGTGTGTTCGGTCCGGGACTTGCGGCCGAAATACGTTCCGTCCTTTACGGACCGAACATGCTCGTGTGAATCCAGCCTTAGCAAACCATTGTGCCAGTGGTATACAGTCCCTATTAAATGTGTACCTGTTTTCTATACCTTGTTCCAGTATATTGCAGGTATATGCAATTAACAGTCGTTAGTAACCAGTGCTTGATGGGAATGCATAATATAATTTGACACCAGAACTATATAATGTGGAACCACTAGGATTATATTTTGAGCAGATATTAGTACAAACTTTGCATTTCCATAACAAGAAAAATAATTACAATGTGGATATCAGGAAATGCAACAATTAGTGTATGTTCACACGCTAAACAAAAAAACGGCTGTAAAATACAGAACTGTTTTCAAGGGAAAACAGTCTCTGATTTACAGCCGTTTTTTTTATGCATCAGGCCTTTTTTGATGCGCTTTTTACGGACGTTTTTGGAGCTGTTTTTCTATTAACCAAATGAAAAACGGCTCCAAAAACGGCTCAAGAAGTGACATGCACTTCTTTTTTACGGGGCATTTTAGTATGAGCCGTTTTTACAAACGGCGCGTAAAAAACTCCCCGTGGGAACGGAACGCCGTTTTTCCCATTGAAATCAATGGGCAGATGTTTGGAGGCATTCAGCCTACGTATTTTTAGCCATTTTTCGAGGCGTTTACGGCTCGAGAAACGACTGAAAATAGGCTGCGTGAACATACCCTTTGAAGCCCATTTAATAGCAAGTAGTGATAGTAAATTGGCAATATAGCAATAGTTCACAGATGGAAGACCACCTGTAATACACTTTAAGATGAGATAGGAGAAAATACGTTTGTTACAGATTTCAACATATCGCAAATACTTCATCTGAAAATTATTACAAATTGTGATCATTTTAAATCCATATACATATAAATGAATACCCAATGCTTATGTCACAGCATCGGCATAGGGGAAATGGAGAGGTAAATATACTAGAACGTTTTTTATTTTTAAATTTGCCCCAAATAAACTATTTTTAAATCTCCAGAAAATGACTTTAACCCCTTAAGGATGCAGCCTAGTTTTGGCCTTAAAGAGGCTCTGTCACCACATTATAAGTGCCCTATCTTGTACATGATGTGATCGGTGCTGTAATGTAGATTACAGCGGTGTTTTTTACGTAGAAAAACTATTATTTTTGACGGAGTTATGACCTATATTAGCTTTATTCTAATGAGTTTCTTAATGACCAACTGGGCGTGTTTTACTTTTTGGCCAAGTGGGCTTTGTGGAGAGAAGTGTATGACGCTGACCAATCAGTGACCAATCAGCGTCATACACTTCTTTCCATTCATTTACACAGCACATAGCGATATATCTATATCGCTATATGCAGCCACATACACACACACTAATATTACTGCAGTGTCCTGACAGTGAATATACATTACCTCCAGCCAGGACGTGATGTCTATTCAGAATCCTGACACTTCGCTAGAGTTTCTGTGAGATTTACAGCAAGGCAAGCATAATCTCGCGAGATTACGCTGTAAAATGTCATTTAAAACGAGATTATGTTTGCCTTGCTGTAAATCTCACAGAAACGTTAGCGAAGTGTAAGGATTCTTAATACACATCACGTTCTGGCTGGAGGTAATGTATATTCATTGTCAGGACACTGCAGTAACGTTAGTGTTTGTGTATGTGGCTGCACATAGCGATATATATATATATCGCTATGTGCTGTGTAAATGAATGGAGAGAAGTGTATGACGCTGATTGGTCAGCGTCATACACTTCTCTCCACAATGCCCACTTGGTCAAAAAGTAAAACACGCCCAGTTGTCCATTAAGGAACTCATTAGCATAAAGCTAAAATAGGTCATAACCGTCAAAAATTATCGTTTTTCTAAATAAAAATCACTGCTGTAATCTACATTATAGCGCCGATCACATTATGTAGAAGATAGGCCACTTATAATGTGGTGACAGAGCCTCTTTAAGGCTCAGAGCCCATTTTTCAAATCTGACATATTTCACTTTATCTGGTAATAACTTCGGAATGCTTAAACCTATCCAAGCGATTCTGATTTTTTTTTTCTCTTGAGACATTGGGCTTTATGTTAGTGGTAAAAGTTGGTCGATATATTCAGTGTTTATTTGTGAAAAACAGCAAAATTTAGAGAAAATTTGAAAAATAGCATTTTTCTGAACCTAAATGCATCTGTTTGTAAGACAGATGGTAATACCACCCAACATAGTTATTAGTTCACATTTCCCATATGTCTACTTTATGTTGGCACCATTTTTTGAAGATTCTTTTATTTTTCTAGGACGTTACAAGGTTTGGAACTTTAGCAGCAATTTCCCATATTTTGAATAAAGTTTCAAAAGCTTCTTTTTTAGGTACCAGTTAAGTTCTGAAGTGGCTTTGAGGGCCCTATATATTAGAACCCCCCATAAAACACACCATTTTAGAAACTAGACCCCTCAATGTATTCAAAACCGCATTTAGAAAGTTTATTAACCCTTTAAGTGTTTCACAGGAATTTAAAGCACAGTAGAGGTGAAATTTACAAATTAAATTTTTTTGTCAAAAAATCCTTTTTTCATTTTTTTCTGTAAAACTATAACGGTTCTCACCGGTTAGTTTGTGGATCCTCGGTGTCATCTGGGAGATGGTGCTTGGAACCCAGGCAATGCTTGGCACAGCGGGTAGAGGCGGTCGGATGGAAAGGCAGAAATCAGGACAGGCAGCAGATGTCGTAACGGGTATGGAAGCAATAGGCCAAGGCAGGCGGCAGGCATCGTAACGGGTATGGAAGCAATAGGTCAAGGCAGGTGGCAGGCAAGGATAGACAAGTTTAGGCAGAGGTCAGCAACGGGAAATCCAGACAAAGGCAGAAGGGAAGTAAACATAGAACCAGCGCACAGGGAAACTCATGAGGAACTTGGTTGAACAAGCACGGATGAAAGGAAGGAGGAACCTTAGATAGGAAGTCTTTTGAATTAAGGCGTGTGCTGGCCCTTTAAGACAGAACGAGTCAGCGCGCACGCCCTCTAGTGACGGCAGCCGCACATCGAGGATGACGGCCATGGAGGGAGGTAAGGGATGCACTTACCTGATGCCGCCCAGGGCTAGCAGAGCGTCCGGATCTGGTAAGTGGAGCTCGGGATGAGCAGGAGGTAATGGAGGGTACAGGAACCGGAGCAGAGGCCGTGGGGAAGACGGGAAACGGTGCGGCAGCCGTTACAAAAACAGAAGGTTTTACCAGAGAAACGCAACTCAATACTTATTGCCCAGATTCTTCAGTTTTGAGAAATATCTCACATGTGGCCCTAGTGTGCTAATGGACTGAAGCACAGGCCTCCGAAGCAAAGGAGCACCTAGTGGATTTTGAGGCCTCCTTTTTATTAGGCACCATGTCCAGTTTGAAGAGGTCTTATGGTGCCAAAACAATGGAGACCCCACAAAAGTGACCCTATTTGGTATACTACACCCCTTAAGGAACTTATTGAGGGGTATAGTGGGCATTTAAATCCCACAGGTTTTTTGCTGCATTTTGTGGAATAATGCCTTATTCACAGGACAGGGTCCCGCCCGAGTGTCGGCCGATAAAATCGGCCATTTTTCCCTGCCGGTGTGCATTAGTTTTGCATCCGTTCCGGGCCGGGCAAATCTGGACAGTGACATCAGGGGCAACTCCTGAAGGAGAATCCCCATGTGTTCGGGGATTCCGCTTCAGGAGTTTCCCCTGATGTCACTGCCCAGATATGGACAGAGACATCAAGCGCTCTGTCCAGGAGCGGAATCCCCGAACACCCGGGGATTCCGCTCCTTCAGGGAGCTAAAGTGGGGTAGCACATAGCAGAGCAGGGAGATACCTCCCTGCTCTGATATAGTGGCATCGCTACAGCAGTAGCAGCCGCAGCAGCAGCTGCTAGTGGCGCCATCGAAGGTGTCGCCAGGCCAGGGCGCTGTTAAAACAAGCAGGGGAAGGGAGCCAGCGCAGTGCTCCCTTCCACCTGCTGTACATCACGGCCCTGCCACACAGTGTATCTCCAGCGTACAGCCATTCGTCCGAATGGCATCATCTCCTCCTCCTCACATGCACTCTGCGCTGTGAGGAGGGAGCGAGCGACAGAATACATGGCCATCACTCGGGACACATTCCGGTGATGTCCGTGTATTACCCGGCCCCATAGATTTCTATGGGAGCCGGGCGGCCGGGTGAACGGCCGAAAATAGGACATGTCCCATTTTTTGACGGCCAGGTTTCCCGGGCCGTCAAAAAATCGGTCGTGTGAATAGCCCCATTAGAGGTCTAGGCCTCATTCACACGACAGGGTCTGAATGTCAGCCGATAAAATCTGCCGTTTTGGGACGTTTTTCCCGGCCGGTTTGCATCCGTTCCGATTCCGTTCCGGGCCGTGTTGCCGTTTTTAACAGCCGATTTTGACCCGTTTTGCATCTGTTTTTTTCCCTGTCCATTTTAAAATCGGATGAATTTCATTTAAATTTGTTGCCACACACAGCCCTTTGTAGATAATGCCACAGCCCCCTATAGGTAATGCCACCCAGCCCCCTGCAGGTAAAGCCACCCAGCCCCCTATAGGTAATGCCACCCAGCCCCCTGCAGGTAATGCCACCAAGCCCCCTGTAGGTAATGCCACCCAGCCCCCTGCAGGTAATGCCACCCAGCCCCCTGCAGGTAATGCCACCCAGCACCCTGCAGGTAATGCCACCCAGCACCCTGCAGGTAATGCCACCCTGCCCCTTGCAGGTAATGCCACCCAGCTCCATGTATGTAATGCCACCAAGCCCCCTGTAGGTAATGCCACCAAGTCCCCTGTAGGTAATGCCACCAAGTCCCCTGTAGGTAATGCCACACAGCCCCCTGTAGGTAATGCCACACAGCCCCCTGTAGGTAATGCCACTCAGCCCCCTGTAGGTAATGATACACAGCCCCCTGTAGGTAATGCCACCCAGCCCCCTGCAGGCAATGCCACCGTGCCCCCTACAGGCAATGTCACCCAGCTCCCTGTAGGTAATGCCACCAAGCCCCCTGTAGGTAATGCCACACAGCCCCCTGCAGGTAATTCCACACAGCCCCCTGCAGGTAATGCCACCCCGCCCCCTGCAGGTAATGCCACCCAGCCCCCTGCAGGTAATGCCACCCAGCCCTCTGCAGGTAATGCCACCCAGCCCCCTGCAGGTAATGCCACCCAGCCCCCTATAGGTAATGCCACCCAGCCCCCTGCAGGTAATGCCACCAAGCCCCCTGTAGGTAATGCCACCCAGCCCCCTGCAGGTAATGCCACCCAGCCCCCTGCAGGTAATGCCACCCAGCACCCTGCAGGTAATGCCACCCAGCACCCTGCAGGTAATGCCACCCTGCCCCTTGCAGGTAATGCCACCAAGCTCCATGTATGTAATGCCACCAAGCCCCCTGTAGGTAATGCCACCAAGTCCCCTGTAGGTAATGCCACCAAGTCCCCTGTAGGTAATGCCACACAGCCCCCTGTAGGTAATGCCACACAGCCCCCTGTAGGTAATGCCACTCAGCCCCCTGTAGGTAATGATACACAGCCCCCTGTAGATAATGCCACCCAGCCCCCTGCAGGCAATGCCACCGTGCCCCCTACAGGCAATGTCACCCAGCTCCCTGTAGGTAATGCCACCAAGCCCCCTGTAGGTAATGCCACACAGCCCCCTGCAGGTAATTCCACACAGCCCCCTGCAGGTAATGCCACCCCGCCCCCTGCAGGTAATGCCACCCAGCCCCCTGCAGGTAATGCCACCCAGCCCTCTGCAGGTAATGCCACCCAGCCCCCTGCAGGTAATGCCACCCTGCCCCTTGCAGGTAATGCCACTCAGCCCCCTGCAGGTAATGCCACCCAGCTCCCTGCAGGTAATGCCACCCAGCCCCCTGCAGGTAATGCCACCCAGCCCCCTATAGGTAATGCCACCCAGCCCCCTGCAGGTAATGCCACCCAGCCCCCTGCAGGTAATGCCACCCAGCCCCCTACAGGCAATGTCACCCAGCTCCCTGTAGGTAATGCCACCAAGCCCCCTGTAGGTAATGCCACACAGCCCCCTGCAGGTAATTCCACACAGCCCCCTGCAGGTAATGCCACCCCGCCCCCTGCAGGTAATGCCACCCAGCCCCCTGCAGGTAATGCCACCCAGCCCCCTGCAGGTAATGCCACCCAGCCCCCTGCAGGTAATGCCACCCTGCCCCTTGCAGGTAATGCCACCCAGCCCCCTGCAGGTAATGCCACCCAGCCCCCTGCAGGTAATGCCACCCAGCCCCCTGCAGGTAATGCCACCCAGCCCCCTATAGGTAATGCCACCCAGCCCCCTGCAGGTAATGCCACCCAGCCCCCTGCAGGTAATGCCACCCAGCCCCCTGCAGGTAATGCCACCCAGCCCCCTGCAGGTAATGCCACCCAGCTCCCTGTAGGTAATGCCACCAAGCCCCCTGTAGGTAATGCCACACAGCCCCCTGCAGGTAATGCCACACAGCCCCCTGCAGGTAATGCCACCCCGCACCCTGCAGGTAATGCCACCCAGCCCCCTGCAGGTAATGCCACCCAGCCCCCTGCAGGTAATGCCACCCAGCCCCCTGCAGGTAATGCCACCCTGCCCCTTGCAGGTAATGCCACCCAGCCCCCTGCAGGAAATGCCACCCAGCCCCCTGCAGGTAATGCCACCTAGCCCCCTGCAGGTAATGCCACCCAGCCCCCTATAGGTAATGCCTCCCAGCCCCCTTCAGGTAATGCCACCCAACCCCCTGCAGGTAATGCCACCCAGCCCCCTGCAGGTAATGCCACCCAGCCCCCTGCAGGTAATGCCACCCTGCCCCTTGCAGGTAATGCCACCCAGCTCCCTGTATGTAATGCCACCAAGCCCCCTGTATGTAATGCCACCAAGTCCCCTGTAGGTAATGCCACCAAGTCCCCTGTAGGTAATGCCAAACAGCCCCCTGTAGGTAATGCCTCACAGCCCCTTGTAGGTAATGATACACAGCCCCCTGTAGGTAATGCCACCCAGCCCCCTGCAGGCAATGCCACCCTGCCCCTTGCAGGCAATGTCACCCAGCTCCCTGCAGGTAATGCCACACAGCCCCCTGCAGGTAATGCCACTCAGCCCCCTGCAGGTAATGCCACCCAGCCCCCTGTAGGTAATGCCACCCAGCCCCCTGTAGGTGATGCCACCCAGCCCCCTGTAGGTGATGCCACCCAGCCCCCTGTAGGTGATGCCACCCAGCCCCCTGTAGGTGATGCCACCCAGCCCCCTGTAGGTGATGCCACCCAGCCCCCTGTAGGTGATGCCACCCAGCCCCCTGTAGGTGATACCACCAAGTCCCCTGTAGGTGATGCTACACAGCCCCCTGTAGGTTGCACCAATCGCACCCCCCGTCCAGGAGAAGTCACTGACTTCAATGTCCATATATGGACAGTGTAGTCACTGACTTCTCCTGGAGAGGAATTCCCTGCCACAGGTCGGGAATTCCGCTTCAGAAGTGAGTGACTTCACTGTGTCCATATATGGACAGTTTGGTCACTCACTTCTCCTGTAGCGGAATCCCCAGCCATAGAGTCGGGGATTCCGCTTCAGAAGTGAGTGACGTCGCTGTGTCCAAATATGGACAGTGTAGTCACTCACTTCTCCTGTAGCGGAATCCCCGGCCACGGGTCGGGGATTCCGCTTCAGAAGTGAGTGACGTCGCTGTGTCCATATATGGACAGTGTAGTCACTCACTTCTCCTGTAGCGGAATCCCCGGCCATAGAGTCGGGGATTCCGCTGCAGAAGTGAGTGACGTCGCTGTGTCCATATATGGACAGTGTAGTCACTCACTTCTCCTGTAGCGGAATCCCCAATCCCCGGCCGGGGATTGGGGATTCCGACTCCTACAGGGAGCAAAAGAAGACCCTCCTCCTCACATGCACTCTGCACTGTGAGGAGGAGGAGAGAGAGTGCGAGCGACGGAATACATGGCCATCACTCGGGACACATTCCGGTGATGGCCGTGTATTACCCGGCCCCATAGACTTCTATGGGAGCCGGGCGGCGGGGTAAACGGCCGAAAATAGGGCATGTCCCATTTTTTGACGGCCAGGTTTCCCGGGCCGTCAAAAAATCGGTGGTGTGAATAGCCCCATTAGAGGTCTATTGTTCCTAATGCAGCCGGGTGACGGCCGATTTATGAACGGCCGTCACCCGGCCGGGAAACCCTGTCGTGTGAATAAGGGCTTAGGCTGGGCAATTGAAAATCAAATTTTTCTGATAAAAGGTACAAATTTGTAATTTTGACAAGGAATAAAGCAATTTGTAAAGCAATTTCTCCCTATTATGGCAATACCCCATAAGTGGTCATAAACTGCTGGTTGGACAAACGGAAAGGATCAGAAAGGCAGGAGCGCTATTTGGTATGTAGATTTTGCTGGATTGGTTTCTGGGCGCAATGTCTAATTGCTTCTGAGGTACCAGTACAGGGGGAACCCTTTAAAAGTTATCTCATTTTGGAAACTAGACCCCTTGAGGAACTCATTGTAGTTTTCATGGGGTGCATGCGACTTTTTGATCTGTTTTTATTCTATTTTTAAGAGGAGTGGTGACTAAAAAACAGCAATTCTACAATTTTTTTTAACAGCGTTCACAGTGCACTATAAATGACATAATCACTTTATTCTTCGGGGTGATACGATTACGGCGATACCATATGTTTATAGTTTTTTTATGTCTTATGGTGTTTGCACAATAAAATACTTATTATAAAAAATCATTTACTTTTTGTGTTGCCTTATACTAAGAGCCATAACGTTTTTATTTTTCCATCAAGAAAGCGGACTTGTGAGGACTTGTTTTTTGCGTAACGAACTGTAGTTTTAATCAGTACCATTTTTTAGGTACATGCGACTTTTTGATCTCTTTTTATCCCATTTTAGGGGAGGTGAAGTGACCAAAAAATTGTGATTCTGGTATGGTTTATTATTTTCTTTGATGGCGTTTAGCGCGCGGTATAGATAATGAAATACTTTTGTAGTTCAGGCCGTTACGGATGTGGCAATACCAATTATGTATAATTTATTTGTTTATTTATTTTTATTAATAATAAAGGACTGATAAGGGAAAAAGGGTGATTTTTACTTTTTATTACTTTTAAAACTTTTATTTTTTTGTTTTTACACAACTTTTTTTTAACTTTTGTACTTTGTCCCTCTAGGGGACTTCAAGGCAGGAGGCCTTGATCGCAATTCTAATACACTGCACTACATGCGTAGTGCAGTGTATTAGAGCTGTCAGCTACTCGCTGCCAGCAAGTATAGTGGCACTAGGCTTCCGTAGATGGCATAGCCGGAAGCCATTGTTAGGCCTCCATTTGCTATAGCCACCATCGCCGCCCGCTATCATGTAGTGGGCCATCGATGGTGGTTTTACCCCTAAGAAGCCGCTGAGTTGAATCATGGTCTCGTGAATCATGGTCTCGGTCTTGATCTGGAACCATGAAAATATTTGCATATTTATATATATATATGTATAAATGTTTTTTTTATATGTATTCCCTCTTTTGCTTGATATGTTCAACATGATAGAATGTGTTAGCACATAAGGTGTGTGCATGTTAAACCCCCACTACCCTACATGAAAGAAACACAGGACCATAACATAAGGCAAATTTTTATTTACTTTAGCACTGTACAGTTGAGTGACCAAACTGATGGTTAAACCACACACACCATGTTGAGGCATGCCTGCCCCAGAATATAGCACCTCTCCACGGCTGGGCACAACTGATTCAACTACCTACCCTAGGAACCAGCAGCCTACTGACTCAACTGAGGGCTGTCGACCGAACCCAACAAAGCTCTATGACTGCAAAAACAAGAGTAGATACAGCTCACCAGTCGCGCAGTAACATCAGATAATGGCTATTTGCTGCAGCTCCAAAACATATGATCCAAAGTGAGGATGCAAGGTCGCGTCTTGAGCATCAGTAATTAAACATCCAGTGTAAATAGGGCAAAGTCCAGCAACTCCTCAGTTAAAAAAATCAATTTTTTTTAAACCATCTAAAAAAAGATACAACAATCCAGGACTAAAAACTGGCCTACATGTTTTAAGCGTGTAGCTCTTAGTCATGGCCAATAGTCAATAATGTTGGCCATGACGACGAGCTACACGCTTTAAACATGTAGGCCAGTTTTTATTCCTGGATTGTTGTATCTATTTTAAGATGGCATAATAAAACTTCAGATTTTTTAACTGAGGAGCTGAAACTCTATGAATGTTTGTGCTTATCCGATGTGGGCCTGCTGAAAATCCTGGGCTCCCCCACTGACAAGGAAACCTCCTGTAAACCTATGGTTTACTTGTTGTGGACCGAAAATACTGACCAGGTGTGTGCAATAACGTGATCCCGTCAAATCAACAGAACATAATAAGAACTAGGAGGATGAAACTCACTTCAACCTGAACAGCAAGTGTGTGAAAATAACAAGATGTGGTACGAGTCTATGCTGTCCCTTATAAAACCCCTTGCCCTGTCTTACATAGGTGAAAATAATTGCATTAGGTGCAAACTGATAGACTTAAAGGGGTCGTCTGTGCATGGGACAGTTTTTCATACTGATGACCTATCCGCAGGATAGGTCATCAGCATATGATCGGTGGGGGTCCGACACCCAGACCCTGCACTGATCAGCTGTTCTGGCTGCCTCCGAGCACCGGCTGTTATACAGTGGTCAGTGTTGGAAGCGGATGTTACTATCGCTATGACACTGTCCAATCAGCTACAGTGTCACAGCAAGAGCTGGAAAGAGGAGAGTATGTGTGTGTGTGTGTGTGTGTGTGTGTGTGCGCGCGAGCGCACACGCAGATCCACAACCACCATGGAACAGAAGAGAAGAACGTGAATTCTTCTTCTTCTGTTCCGTCGCGGCGGGAGTATCGTCAGCAGCAGCGTTGGAGTTGTGCACGCATGCTTGCGCACGCTCTCGCTCTTCAGTTCTCGGCAGACAAGGACGAAAGATCACACAGTTGTCGTCCTTGTCTGCCGAGAGCTGAAGAGTGATTGAGAGCACGTGCGCGCCCACTCTCTTCTCTCTCCAACTCTTGCTGTGACACTGTCCGTAGCTGATTGGACAGTGTCACAGCGATAAGTTACACACCCCCTTGCCAATTACACACCCCATTGACAGTTCAGGGGGTTATTTGAATATCGGGTGAAAAATATAATGGCACTGATATCTAAATAAGCAACCGAAACAGCCAATTGAATAAAAAGTGATCAAAATGTCACATGTACCAAAAATCGCAAAAAATAAGCCCTCATACTTCTCAATGAAAAAAAACAACGCAAAAAAAACCAACATTATGGCTTTCAGGATGTGGCGACACAAAGCAATTTTTTTTTTAACAAGTCGTTTTTTCTTTGTAAAGGTGTTAAAGCACAAAAAAATATATAAATTTGATATTGTGGTAATAGTATGAACCCATAGAACTAAGTTCACATGTAGTTTTCACCACACGATGAACGCCGTAAAAATAAAACCTAAAAAACAATGGTGGAATTTTTGTTTCTCGCCCATTTCTTCCCACAAATATTTTTTTCCCAATTTCCAAGTATATTATAAGATAAATTAAATGTCGCCATAAAAAACTATAACTTGTCCTGCAAAAAAACAAGCCCTCATAAGGCTACATTGACGTACAAATAAAAACGTTATGGCTTTTGGAAGGCGAGGACGAAAAAACGAAAATGAAAAAACAAAAATTGGCCCGACATTAAGGGATTAAGTGATGGTTATGTTATAGCCAGGGAAGGAGAAGTATGGAGCGGGCCCACAGGCTGAGCTCGCTCCATACTCAATGGGTGTCAGCTGTATGTTACAGCCGACTTTTCACTACAACAGCCGGGATCGGCGATAACTCCGATCCCGACTGTTCAACCACTTAGATGCCGTGGTCAATAGCCATAAGAAAGAGGGGACGGCTCCCTCCGACAGCCCATCGCTCGCGATCCCATCATGGTAGCCTGACGCAGGGCTTCGTAAGAACCCGCAAAAAACAATATACTGCAATACTAAAGGTATGTTCACATTTAATTTTCGGCCGTTATCCCATTGATTTCAATGGGCAGATGTTTGTAGGCGTTCAGCTTCCGTTTTTTTCAGGCGTTTTTCGAGGCGTAAACGCCCCAAAATACGCCTGAAGACACTGCGTGTGAGCATACCCTTAAGTATCTCAGGACCCGGTCCACCTGCACTCAGTTGTATCCATGTCCTTAGGACGTGGATACAATTAAGCAGTCTAACGAGCGCTGGCAAAGCAAGGGAAGTTTCAGTACCCTGCCCTGCCATTTGGTGCTTTGCCTGTGATGAATGCCCGCAATGACATCATCGCATTGCCTGCATCGTTCCACTGGAGCAGGCCTAGTTAGAAGAGACCAGGCCTGCAAATCTAGAGAAAGGCGTGGGAACGGTGACAGGTGATTATATCAACTTTATTAATTTTAGTTGGCACTGTGAGTGGCACTATCTACTGGGGGCACAGGAAGTGGCATTATCTACAAGGGGCACTGTGAGTGGCACTATCTACAAAGAGGATTGTGAATGGCACTGTCTACAGAAAGCACTGTGTGGCACTATCTAAAGGGAACACTGTGAGTGGCACTATCTACAGTGGGCACTGTGAGTGGCACAATCTACAGTGGGCACTGTAAGTGGCACAATATACAGGGGGCACAGTGTGTGGCTCAGTCTACATGGTGCACTGCGAGTGGCACTATCTACAGGGTCCACTGTGAGTTGCATTATATACAGGAAGCACTGCGAGTGACACTATTTACAGTATATATTCAGCATTTATATATTCGTATTGCATTTTTGTACAGTTTATTAATTTATCTTTAATTTATCTTTCACTTAATTTATCTTTTACTTACTTTTTTTGAGTGTTTTGCTGTTTCTGGTCTAATTATCATCCACACCTTTCGTTTGTTTATGCGATCAGTCTCCTTATTTTCGTTTGCGTGTCATCCTGCGTTTCACGAGTCCTTTTTGGTCCCTCTCGGCCATTGTAATTTTGCGGTTGCCATGACACCAGGGACGCTATTTTGAGTGCAGTCCTTTCATTCGGATTTTTATTCGTACCGTGCCTTTTTCTCTGCTATTGTGGTGAGTTTTGAATGGCTTTTATTAGATTAGCATATATTTTTACTACTTTCATCTGTTTTTTATTAAGTATCTGTATTTAACGTTTTTAGGAATTTTCATGTTTTACATTTTAGTGTGTATTGCATTTTTTTATTATTACTAATTTGTATCAATACTTTAAATTATATTTAGCTACATTACACTATTAGTGATCTATAACATATTTCTATTTATGATCATATGTATAAAGTTTCCTTCCAGTGTAACCATGTTGTTTTTTGAGCAGTGCGTTTTTGTGACGTAACCATTGATCTTTGACCCATCTTTTTGGCGTTTTTTTCTTTGTTTTAGAAAAAAAATTTAGTTGTATTGTGCTGTGTATATATACCCGTCATTTGCTTGTATTTTATTGGCCTGATGAAGACGCCAGTCCGGCGTTGAAACGCGTAGCTTGTCCATCTACTTTCAATTTATTTATATATTAAGCCCTTAACGCACCAGGACGCACCGGTACGTCCTGCATTGAAGTGCTTTAAGGCACAGGGACGTACCGGTGCGTCCTGGCTAAAAACTGTCACCCTGTCAAAGGACAAGGTGACAGAACTGTGCCGTCAACTGTTTATGACAGTTGACCGGCACAGTAAGACGGCAGGGAACCATTCACAGCGGTCTCCTGCCGGTGATTGCTGTGATTGGTCAGTTAAAGCAGACTGACCAATCACAGCTCCATGACGTTGTGTATGTGATGGCACTGGCTCAGCTTGAGCCAGCGCTATCACCGCCGGGTATCGGCTGTGCAACACCCCGCTGTAATGGCCAGGACCGGAGCTAGGCTCCCATCCGGCCTATTAACCCCTTCGATGCATCGATCAACGCGATCGATGCATCGAAGTGTCTTGTAGACTGTCGGCAACCACAATGGTTGCCACGGGCGCTGGTGTCAGCTGTTTGTCACAGCTGACATCGTGCCCTAACGGCCAGGACCGGAGCTAGGCTCCGATCCGGCCGATTAACCCCTTAGATGCAGCTTTGGCTGCATCTAAGTGATTAGATCGTACCCTATGGTTGCTAATGACAACCATCGGCACCCGCGGGTGTTCCGATGGTTGCTATGGCAACCATAGCCTAATAAACACTTCCTAGTACGGAAGCCTATTAGGCCCCGCCGGGAGGCGAAGGCTAATAGGCTTGCTTTCAGTGAATAGCTGACAGCTCTAATACACTGCACTATGTAGGTAGTGCAGTGTATTAAAATAGCAATCAGGGCTTCATGCCTTCAAGTTCCCTAGTGGGACAAAAAAAAAGTTAAAACTAGTTAATAAAAATGTTGCAAAAAAGTTAATAAAAATAAGTTTCATGTTAAAAAACACTATAACAGCCTTTTTTCCTATAATAAGTCTTTTATTATAGTAAAAAAACAAAAAACATAAAAAAAAGTACACATATGTGGTATCCCCGCGTCCGTAATGACTGAAACTATAAAAATATCACGCTATTTTACCCGTATGGTGAACACCGTAAAAAAATTAAATAAAAAACTATTCCAGAATCGCTGTTTGTTAGTCACTACCCCTCGCAAAACAGAATAAAAAAAAGGATCTAAAAGTTGAATGTACCCCAAAATTATACCATTAAAAACTGCAGCCCGTCCCGCAAAAAAACAAGCCCTCCCACCGCTTTTTTGACTGAAAAATAAAAAAGTTATGGCTCTCAGAATATGGTGACACCAAAAATAAATTATTTGAAACAAAAGTGATTTTATCGTGCAGACGCTGCAAAACATAAGAGAAACTATATAGATCTGGTATCGCCGTAATCGCGCCGACCTGCAGAATAAATTAAAATTGTCATTAATAGCGCATGGCGAACGCCGTAAAAAACAAAACAAAAAAAAAACATCAGAATTGCAGGTTTTTGGTCACCTTGCTTGCCAAAAAAATGAAATACAAAGTGATCAAAAAATCGCATGTACCCCAAAATGGTACCAATGAAATCTACAGATTGTCCCGCAACAAATAAGCCCTCACCCAGCTTCGGTGGAGAAAAAATAAAGAAGTTTTGGCTCTCAGAATATGGCGATGCAAAATGTGCAGAGTGTCAAAAAGCAGATAAGATTGGGCACCATTTATCAGTGCGACACCGGCCACACATCTGTGGATAATTATTTATTTACCCAATTATTATACCCTCTTAACCCTGATGTTCTCCGCACAGATTACATGTACCCCCAGATCATAAACTGAAATACCAGTAATACCCCAAACAGAACAACTAGCGAGCAAAATCCACGCTCCAAAAGCCAAATGGCGCTCCCTCCCTTCTGAGCCCTGCAGCGTGCCCAAGCAGCAGTTTACGTCCACATATATGGCATCCCCATACCCGGGAGAACCCGCTTAACAGTTTGATGTATTTGTCTTCAGTGCCACGAACTGGGCACAAAATATTGTGCACTAAAATGGCACATACCTGTGGAAATTTGCAATTTTCACTTTGCACCAGCCACTGAGCATTCATTTCTAATAGAAAAAAAACCTGTGTGGTCAAAATGCCTTCAGGGGCGCAGTCTCCAAAATGGGGGTCACTACTTGGGGGTTTGTTTTACTATTTGACCCCAGAGCTCTGCCATTGTCGGCTAATGCTGCGAAAATCACCAAAATAGGTCTCACATGCGCCTTTCACTCCTAAGCCCTGTCATATGTCCAGGCAAATGATAAATGCCTTGAGGGGTGTAGTTTACAAAATGGGGTCACTTCTCATGGTTTTACACTCTACTCTGGTACCTAAGAGTGCTCTGCAAATGCGACATGGCGCCCGTACACCAGTCCAGTAAAATCGGTGCACTAAAAGCCACATGGCACTCTTTCCATTTTGAGCTCTGCCATGTCCCCAAACAGCAGTTTAGGGCCACATATGGGGTATTGCCGTACTCGGGAGAAATTGGGTAACAAATTATCTGTTGTTTTTTCTCCTATTACCCCTTGTGGGAAAAAAAATGGGTGCAAAACGACATATTTTTGGGAAAAAAAATAATTTTTCATTTTCACTGCCTCATTCTAATACAATCTATGAAACACCTGTGGGATCAAAATGCTCAGTACACCCCTAGATGATTACCCTGAGGAGTAAAGTTTCCAAAATGGAGTCACTTCTCAGGGGTTTCTACTGTACGGGTACTTCAGGGGCTCTGCAAATGCAACATGGCGCCCAAAAAACAATCAACCAAAATCTACATGCCAAGTAGCAGTCCTGCCTTTCTGAGCCCTGCGGTGTATCCAAGCAGCAGTTTATGACCACATATGGGGTATTGACGGACTCGGGAGAAATTGCTTTACAATTGTTGGGGCGCTTTTTCTCCTTTATTCCTTGTGAAAATGAAAACAATTCAACATTTTAGTGGAAAGATTGTAGATCTTAATTTTCACTGCATAATCCCAATAATTCAGCAAAAAAACTGTGGGGTCAAAATGCTCACTATACCGCTAGATAAATTCCACGAGGGGTATAGTTTCCCAAATGGGGTCACTTTTGCCGGGTTTGCACTATTTTGGCCCCTCAGTGGCTTTGCAAATGTGACATGGGGCCGCAAACCATTCCAGCAAAACTTGAGCTCCAAAGGTCAAATGGCGCTCCGTCCTTTCTAACTTCCGCCATGTGTCCAAACAGCAGTTTATTACCACATATGGGGTATTGCTGTGCTCAGAAGAGTTTGCTTTACAAATATTGGGGTGTTTTTTCTCCTTTATCTGTTGTAAAAATGAAAAAATCTGAGCTAAAACGACATTTTATTAGAAAAAATTTAGATTTTCAATTTCACGGCATAATTCCCATAAATTCAGCAAAAACTGTGTAGGGTCAAAATGCTAACTATACCCCTAGAAAAATTCCTTGAGGGGTGTAGTCTCCAAAATGGGGTCACTTTTGGGTAGTTTCCACTGTTATGGTCCCTCCAGGGCTTTGCAAACACGACATGGCACCGAAAACCATTCCAGCAAAATCTGCGCTCCAAAATCCAAATGGCCCTCGTTCCCTTCTGAGCCCTGCCGTGGGTCCAAACAGCCTTTTATTACCACATATGGGGTATTGCTGTAATCGGGAGACATTGCTTTACCAATGTTGGGGTGCTTTTTCTCCTTTATTCCTTGTAAAAACTAAAACGTATGTTTTTTCAGAAAAAAAGATTTTCATTTTCACAGGCCAGTTCCAATAAATTTAGCAAAAAACCTGTGGGCTAAAAATGCTAACTATACCTCTTGAAAAATTCCTTGAGGGGTGTAGTTTCCAAAATGGGGTCACTTTTGGGGGTTTCCACTGTTTTGGCACCACAAGACCTCTTCAAACCTGACATGGTGCCTAAAATATATTCTAATAAAATAGAGGCCCAAAAATCCACCAGGTGCTCCGTTGCTTCTGAAGATGGTGTTTCAGTCCATTACCACACTAGGGCCACATGTGGGATATTTCTAAAAATTGCAGAATCTGGCAAAATAAATATTGAGTTGCGTTTCTCTGGTAAAACCTTCTGTGTTACAGAAAAAAACTGTATTACAAATTTGAAAAATTTCCCCTCTACTTTGCTTTATTTCCTGTGAAATGCCTAAAGGGTTAAAATAATTTCTGAATGTTGTTTTGAATACTTTGAGGTGTGCAGTTTTTAAAATGGGGTGTTTTATAGGGGGTTTCTAATATATAAGGCCCTCAAAGCCACTTCAGAACTGAACTGGTCCCTGAAAAAATAGCCTTTTGAAATTTTTTTGAAAATGCGAGAAATTGCAGCTAAAGTTCTAAGCCTTATAACGTCCTAGAAAAATAAAAGCACGTGAAAAAAACGATGCAAATATAAAGTAGACATATAGGAAATGTTAACTAGTAAATATTTTGTGTGGTATTACGATCTGTTTTACAAGCAGATACATTACAATTTAGAGAAATGCAGATTTTTGCAAATTTTCTCTAAATTTTGGTGTTTTTTACAAATAAATATTGAATTTAACGACGACATTTTTTCAGTATCATAAAGCACAACATGTTACGAGAAAACATTCTCAGAATCGCTTGGATAGGCAAAAGCATTCTGGAGTTATTACCACATAAGTTAACACATGTCAGATTTGCAAAAATCGGCTGTGTCCACAAGGCCAAAATAGGCTGTGTCCTTAAGGGGTTAAATCATGAACTTTCGTTCATTTTAAATCCATACTAACAGCAGTGGCATTGTGGTCCTTTTTTCCTCCTTTTTCCTATTAACTATTCATTGGCAACTTCTGTTGGTTGTTGCGTACCAGGCCAGGCAGCAGCTGTTTTGTCATACAGTGCACCTTTTACTACAAGTGTTGTACTTGCCAGTATTTAACACTTATAAGTTGAGCACTATCTGTGATATTCTTGCTCTCTCTTTTTACCATGTTAATCTGCACTATGTGGCGCCGTGTCTCTTTTTCTCTGTTGTACCTACCATTTACAGGGGATACTGCGAGTGGCACTTTCTACACGGTGCACTGTGTGTGGCATTATCTACAGGAGGTATTGTGTGGTGATATAATCAGGGGCACAGCATGTGGCACTATTTTGATGGGGCACAGTCATTGTGTGTGGGGTGCTTTATTTCACAGAAGTGTAGTGTATGGTGTTATAATAATCAGAGGCACATTGTGCAGCCAAGAGGATTTTGTCTTAGTTTATAGGTGCAGATGTGCTAAAAAGTGAGGAGCTGAAGACATCTGAGCGGCAAACTTTGCAGAGATGAGTCATGACCAGGAGAAGTCATCATGAAGGTGATCTAATAAAAAGAAAAAAGAATGACTCCATTCTGAGAAGACGTCGCCTGTGAGTCACTGAATGCAGATGTTTATTCTCCCTCTGACTGATCAGTACTGTATTATCTAAAGTGGGATGATGGGTGGTATACTTCTTTTTTGTGAAATAGAAACTCCCAGCAGATCCTCACCATTATTCAGGCCATTCTGGGAGTTGTACTTTCACATGATACATATGTATATAGCAGGGATTACGGTGAATTTTTAAATGATCTCTGTACTAAACTGCATATGTGCTGGTACTGTATATATTTACCAATCTTTGTTCTGGTTATTTTTGTACTAAGCTTGGTTCTGGTACTGTATTTAAGTACTGAGCTTTGTTCAGGTTTTGTATTAATGACTGAGCTTGGTTTTGGGGCTGCATATATGTACTGAGCTTGGTTGTGGTGCTGTATTTATGTACTGATCTTAGTTCTGGTGATGTATTTATGCTATGAGCTTGGTTCTGGTATGGTATATATGTACGTAGCTTAGTCCTGGTACTATATTTATGTACTGAGCTTTGTTCTGGTGCTGTATATATGTACTGAGCTTGGTTCTGATACTGTATATATGTACTGAGCTTGGTTTTGGTAGGATCTTAATGTACTGATCTTGGTTCTGGTGCTATATACACTACCGTTCAAAAGTTTAGGGTCACTTAGAAATTTCCTTATTTTTGAAAGAAAAGCACAGTTTTTTTCAATGATGATAACATTAAATTAATCAGAAATACACTCTATACATTGTTAATGTGCTAAATGACTATTCTAGCTGCAAACGTCTGGTTTTTAATGCAATATCTACATAGGTGTATAGAGGCCCATTTCCAGCAACCATCACTCCAGTGTTCTAATGGTACATTGTGTTTGCTAACTGTGTTAGAAGGCTAATGGATGATTAGAAAACACTTGAAAACCCTTGTGCAATTATTTTAGCACCGCTGTAAACAGTTTTGCTGTTTAGAGGAGCTATAAAACTGACCTTCCTTTGAGCTAGTTGAGAATCTGGAGCATTACATTTGTGGGTTCGATTAAACTCTCAAAATGGCTAGAAAAAGAGAGCTTTTATGTGAAACTCGACAGTCTATTCTTGTTCTTAGAAATGAAGGCTATTCCATGTGAGAAATTGCCAAGAAACTGAAGATTTCCTACAACGGTGTGTACTACTCCCTTCAGAGGACAGCACAAACTGCCAGTGTCAACGTCTACAGTGAAGAGGCGAATCCGGGAAGCTGGCCTTCAGGGCACAGTGGCAAAGAAAATGCCATATCTGAGACTGGCTAATAAAAGGAAAAGATTAATATGGGCAAAAGCACACAGACATTGGACAGAGGAAGATTGGAAAAAAGTGTTATGGACAGACGAATCGAAGTTTGAGGTGTTTGGATCACACAGAAGAACATTTGTGAGATGCAGAACAACTGAAAAGATGCTGGAAGAGTGCTTGACGCCATCTGTTAAGCATGGTGGAGGTAATGTGATGGTCTGGGGTTGCTTTGGTGCTGGTAAAGTGGGAGATTTGTACAAGGTAAAAGGGATTTTGAATAAGGAAGGCTATCACTCCATTTTGCAACGCCATGCCATACCCTGTGGACAGCGCTTGATTGGAGCCAATTTCATCCTACAGCAGGACAATGACCCAAAGCACACCTCCAAATTATGCAAGAACTATTTAGGGAAGAAGCAGGCAGCTGGTATTCTATCTGTAATGGAGTGGCCAGCGCAGTCAACAGATCTCAACCCCATAGAGCTGTTGTGGGAGCAGCTTGACCGTATGGTACGCAAGAAGTGCCCATCAAGCCAATCCAACTTGTGGGAGGGGCTTCTGGAAGCATGGGGTGAAATTTCTCCCGATTACCTCAGCAAATTAACAGCTAGAATGCCAAAGGTCTGCAATGCTGTAATTGCTGCAAATGGAGCATTCTTTGACGAAAGTAAAGTTTAAAGGAGAAAATTATTATTTCAAATAAAAATCATTATTTCTAACCTTGTCAATGTCTTGACTATATTTTCTAGTCATTTTGCAACTCATTTGATAAATATAAGAGTGAGTTTTCATGGAAAACACAAAATTGTCTGGGTGACCCCAAACTTTCTAACAGTAGTGTATATGTACTGAGCTTGGTTCTGGTGCTATATATATGTACTGAGCTTGGTTCTAGTGCTGTATATATGCACTTAGCTTCGCTCTGGTGCTGTAGTTATGTACTGAACTTAGTTCTGGTTGTGTATTTATGAACTGAGTTATGTTCTGGTTCTGTATTTATGTACTGAGCTTGGTTCTGGTGCTGTATATATGTATTAATCTTGGTTCTGATACTGTATATATATGTAATGAGCTTTGTTCTGGTACTGTATATATGTCCTGAGCTTTGTTCTGGTGCTGAATATATGTTCGTAGCTTGATTCTGGTGCTGTAGTTATGCACTGAGCTTGGTTCTGGTGCTGAATTTATTTACTGAGCTTGGTTCTTGTGCTGTATATATGTATTGATCTTGGTTCTAACACGGTATTTATGTATTAAGCTTGAATCTCATACTCTATTTGTACACTAAAGTTTTGTATTTGGGGGTTGTGACAAATAGGCGGGATATTTACCGCAAAGTTCTGCGCATGCTGCACTGTTTTGTACCCTTCCCACAGTGCAAAGTCTAACTTAATGGGCTTAGCACATCTATGGTACTGAATATGCACATATGGAGAGTGTGATTAGGTATGTATTCTTATGTAAATATAAACATAATGTAAAACATTTTGGGCAGGGTGCCACACAAGCTTAGAAAGTTTCTAGGATATTACTGATACAGAAATATTTATTTAGCGTTTTCAATAATGTATAGTGTATTTGTAATTAGAGATGAGTGAACTTATGATAAGGTCGGTTCGGCTGGTTCGCCGAATTTCATGAAAAAGTTTGATTCGGACCGAACTAGTTCGGACCGAACCTGTAATTCAAGAAAGCCCATAAAAATCGTGGCCATGATAACGGCACGGGCAGCCCATAGAAGTCTATGGAGCTCCCATAATGACGGGTGGCTACATGTGTGCACCCGGCATTACGGCAGCGTTGCTAGGCGACGTCAGTAAATAGTCACTGTCCAGGGTGCTGCAAGAGCTAACGGATCGGCAGTAACTTTCAGCACCCTGGACAGTGAATTCCGATCACAATATAGAGCAACCTGTAAAAAAAAAAAAAAAAGACGTTCGTACTTACCGAGAACTTCCTGCTTCTTCCTCCAGTCCGGCCTCCTGGCTGTTGCCTTGGTGACGCATCCCTCTCGACATCCCTGGATGATGTTTCAGCCCATGACTGGCTGACATGACTGGCCTGTGATTGGCTGCAGCGGTCACTTGGACTGAATCGTCATCCCGGGAGGCCGGACTGGAGGAAGAAGCAGGGAGTTATCGGTAAGTAGGAACTTCTATTTTTTTTTACACGTTGATGTATATTGTGATCGGAAGTCACTGTCCAGGGTGCTCAAACAGTTACTGCCGATCGCTTAACTCTTTCAGCACCCTGGACAGTGACTATCTCCTGACGTCGCGTACCGGAAAATCAGTGACTCATAAGCCGGGTTCGGTCAAAACGTGTTCGGCCAAACCCGGTGAAGTTCGGATTCGCTGCGAACCGAACTTTACATGATGTTCGGACCGAAACCGGGTTCGGTTGTCCTGGTTCGCTCATCTCTATTTGTAATATTGTAATTCTTTTATTTTATTATTCGAGTCATAATAATTTTCCGTGGCATGACACACCGCGATTCTTCCTCTCCCTGGGCACGTATATTTTTGTTGGAAAATTAGAGAACCTGTTGTTAAAAATGTTAAGCTTAACCCTGAACCCGACAAATATTTTTTTCCAGTTTCCCAGAACATTACATGGTACAATAAATGATGCTGTGAAAATCTACAACTCGACCCGCAAAAAAGAAGCCCTGATACGGATATATTGATGTAAAAATTAAATAGTTATGGCTTTTGTAAAGTGGGGAGGAAAAACTGAAAATGAAAAACAAAACATTGGCTGCGGCAGCAAGGGGTTAAATAATATCCAAAAATTCCTATCTGGCCTTAAAACCCACTTTAACACTCTAAGGGTATGTTCACACGCACTGTTTTCAGACAGTATTCGGGCGTTTTACCCCTCGAATTACGCCTGAAAAAATGGCTCCATTACGCCTACAAACATCTGCCCATTGCTTGCAATCGGTTTTATGGTGTTCTGTTCCCACAAGATGTTATTTTACGTGTCGCTGTACATGCACACGAAAAAGAAGTGCATGTCACTTCTTGGGACGTTTTTGGAGCCGTTTTTCATTGGCTCCATTGAAAAACAGCTCCAATAACGTCCGTAAAATACGCCGCGAAAAACGCGAGTTGCTACAAAAACGTCTGAATATCAGGAGCTGTTTTTGCCTGACATATTTTGCTAAGCCGTGTGAACATACCCTCACTCTGGCATCCCAAAATTAGGGACATAAAAATAATATCACATAAATAAATAAACAACCGTTACAGAATATACCTGAATGAATGATGCCCTTATTATACTTTTGATTGAAAATAAACGATATATATCTACAAACATTCCTCTTAAAACGACTTTTGCGATCACATGATACTTACTACCCAATAATATATTTGTGAGAAAACCAGTTAATAAAATTTAGGGGTTACATGATTCTAACCCACCTAATAAGATCTATTATATGGGCTTTTCTTAATAGCAAGAACATTTGTAAATGACGAACACATGTACTACAAAGGTAAGGGGATACAGACCTACTAGTCCTCCTTAATGAATTAGAATATCAAAAAAAGTTAATTTATTTCACTAATTCAATTCAAAAAGTGAAACACATATATTATATAGATTCATTACACACAGTGATCTATTTCCAGCATTTTTTTCTTTTAATGCTGATAAATATGGCTAACCGTTAATGAAAACCCAAAATTGAGTGTCTCAGAAAATTAGAATATTATGTAAGCCCAATTTAAAAAATGATTTTTAACACCGAAATGTTGGCCTATTAAAAAGTATGCACAGTATATGCACTCAATACTCGGTCGGGGTTCCTATTGCATGAATTACTGCATGAATGCGGCGTGGCATGGAGGCGATCAGCCTGTGGCACTGCTGAGGTGTTATGGAAGCCCAGGTTGCTTTAATAACGGCCTTCAGCTCGCCTGCATTGTTGGGTCTGGTGTCTCTCATCTTCCTCTTGACAATACCCCATAGATTCTCTATTAGGTTTAGGTCAGGTGAGTTTGCTGGCCAATCAAGCACAGTGATTCTGTGGTTATTCTACCAGGCATTGGTACGTTTGGCAGTATGGGGCAGGTGCGAAGTCCTGCTGGAAAATTAAATCTGCATCTCCATAAAGCTTGTCACCGAGGGAAGCATGAAGTGCTCTAAAATTTCCTGCTAGACGGCTGTGTTGACTCTGGACTTGATATAACACAGTGGACCTTACACCAGCAGATGAAATGGCTCCCCAAACCATCACTGACTGTTGAAACATCACACTGGACCGCAAGGAACTTGGATTGATGCCTCTCCACTCTTCCTCCAAACTCTACGACCTTCATTTCCAAATGAAATTCCTCCTTAGCTCAGGTATGAGACTTCTGATGTTGTCTCTGGGTCATGAGTGTCTTGACCCAAGGAATGCGCCAGTTGTAGCCCATGTCCAGGATACGTCTGTATGTGGTGGCTCTTGAAGCACTGACTCCAGTCACAGTCCACTCTTTGTGAATTTCCCCCAGATTCTTGAATGGCCCTTTCTTGACAATCCTTTCAAGGCTGCATTTATCCCTGTTGCTTGTGCACCTTTTTCTACCACACTTTTCCTTCCTCTCAACTTTCCAATAATATGCTTGGATACAGCACTCCTCTAAAGAATCTGGCTGTTCACAATGTCCTTTTGTGGCTTACCCTCCTTGTGGAGGGTGTCAATGACGGTCTTCTGGACAACGGTCAAGTCAGCAGTCCTCCCCATGATTGTGTAGCCTACTGAAACAAACTATTGGACCATTTAAAGGCTTAGGAAACCTTTGCCGGTGTTTTGTGTTGATTAGCTGATTGGAGTGTGACACCATGAGTCTACAATCTTCAACATTTACCCAATATTCTAAGACTATATTTTTGGTTTTCATTAACTGTTAGCCATAATTATCAACATTAGAAGAAAAAAATGCTGGAAATAGATCACTCTGTGTGTAATGAATGTATATAATATATGAGTTTTACTTTTTGAATTGAATTACTGAAATAAATTAACTTTTTGATGATATTCTAATTCATTGAGAAGGACTAGTACTATATACAAAAATGAAAACCGATTTGAGAATGAAATCATTTTACACATAACCCAAAATTTACAAAGATTTGTGTACACACCTCATAGGGGAATTGTACCACTATAATTAAAAGGCCAGGAAAACTATCTTTCTTTAACTCCTTCCCTTCAGCCATTTTTCAGATTTTCACTTTTGTTTTTTCCTCCCCACCTTCCAAAAGCGACAATTTTTTTTTTCCATCAATATAGACATACAAGGGCTTGTTTTTTGCGGGACAAGTTGTAGTTTTTAATGGCACCATTTATTGTACCGCATAATGTACTGGGAAGCGGAAAAAAAATTATTTGTGGGGTGAAATGGACAAAAAACAGCGATTACCCCATATTTTGGGGGTTTTGTTTTTACGGCGTCCATCAGGCGGTAAAAACTACATATTCACCTTATTCTACAGGTTGATACGATTACGGCAATACCAAATTAATATGTTTTTTTTATGTTTTACCACTTTTAAAAAAATAAAACAATTTGGTAAATTAAAAAAAAAAATTGTATCACTATATTGTGAGAGCTATAAGTTTTTCATTTTGCGAGGGCTTAAATTTTGCAGGGCAAGCTGTAGTTTTCACCGTTACCATTTTGGAGAGGTAAGGTGACAAAAGAACTGCAATTTGCGTGTCATATATATATATTTTTTACGCCATTCACCGAGCGGGTTAAAAAACGCTATATTGTGATAGTTCAGACTTTTACGGACACGGCGATACTAGTTAGGTTAACTTTTATTTTTTATTTTTTTACAAACTCTTTATTTGGTAATGAAGACATAACAAATCAGTTGACATTCCCACATATCGGGAGCATATATCGCTACGTAGAGCTTTGATAACATTCTCAGAAGAAAACATTGTGATAGAGATTCATTTCTAAACAGTTGTTGCAGGAATATCTCATATTATCAAAAACATTGACATATCAATACATGAAATGATATTTATGAGTCAGGGGCGTAACTAGGAAAGACTGGACCCCTTAGCAAACTTTTGACTGGGGCCCCCCCTCCCCTGGGTGTCACACAACCCCCCCTTGTAGATAGTGCCTTTTTTACAAACCCCCCCTTTTGATAACGCCATACAGCCCCCCTGTAGATAACGCCATACAGCCCCCTTTGTAGATATCTACAGAGGGGGCTGTATGGCGCTGTCTACAGAGGGGGCTGTATGGCGTTATCTACGGGGGGCTGTATGGCGTTCCCTACAGGGGGGGTGTATGGCGTTCCCTACAGGGGGGGACTGTATGGCGTTCCCTACCGGGGGGGGCTGTATGGCACTATCTACAGGGGCGGGCTGTATGGCGCTATCTACAGGGGCGGGCTGTATGGTGCTATCTACAGGGGGGCTGTATGGCATTATCTACAGGGGGACTGTATGGCGCTATCTACATGGGGGACTGTATGGCGCTATCTACAGAGGGGGCTGTATGGCGTTATCTAGAGGGGGGACTGTATGGCGTTATCTATGGGGGGGCTGTATGGCGTTCCCTACAGAGGGGGCTGTATGGCGTTATCTAAGGGGGGTGCTGTATGGCGTTCCCTACAGAGGGGGCTGTCTGGCTTTATCTACAGGGGGACTGTATGGCGTTACCTACACTGAGTCTGTATGGCGTTACCTACAGGGGGGGTCTGTAGGGAACGCCATACAGCCCCCCCTGTAGGGAACGCCATACAGCCCCCCCCTGTAGGGAACGCCATACAGCGTCCCCCCTGTAGGGAACGCCATACAGCGTCGTCGTCCCCTGTAGGGAACGCCATACAGCGTCATCCCCCCTGTAGGGAACGCCATACAGCGTCGTCGTCCCTGTAGGGAACGCCATACAGCGTCCCCCCTGTAGGGAACGCCATACAGCCCCCCCCTGTAGGGAACGCCATACAGCGTCGTCCCCCCTGTAGGGAACGCCATAAAGCCCCCCCTGTAGGGAACGCCATACAGCCCCCCCCTGTAGGGAACGCCATACAGCGTTCCCCCCCTGTAGGGAACACCATACAGCGTCATCGTCCCTGTAGGGAACACCATACAGCGTCGTCGTCCCTGTAGGGAACGCCATACAGCGTCCCCCCGTAGGGAACGCCATACAGCCCCCTCCCTGTAGGGAACGCCATACAGCGTCCCGCCCCCCTGTAGGGAACGCCATACAGCGTCCCCCCCCCTGTAGGGAACGCCATACAGCATCCCCCCATGTAGGGAACGCCATACAGCGTCCCCCCTCCCAAAAAAATGCGACCTACAGTGTGTCCTAATAAAAGACATATATCCCCTATCCACAGGATAGGGGATACATGTGTGATCGCTGGCAGCGATAAGGAGAACAGGGGACTGAAAGTCCCCTGAAGTTCTCCATGACTAACCTCGGACTACCGGCGTCTGCGCAGCTCACTCAAAATGAAAGGAGCGCTGGTCACGCATGCGCACAAGCGGGATCGGTGCTCCATTCATTTCTCCGGAGCTGCCGACACAGACCCCGGAAGTCCGAGGTTTGTGATGGAGAACGTCAGTGGACTTTCAGTCCCCTGTTCTCCTTATCGTTGCCAGTGATTACACATGTATCCCCTATCCTGTGGATAGGGGATACATGTCTTTTGTTTAATGGCAGAGCGGGGAGATACCTCCCTGCTCTGCCGTACTGTTCAGTGGCGTCCCGCTGTAGCAGCCATAGCGGCTGCTAGCGGAGCCTGCGGCCATGGTGGGGGCCCATGCCGGTGGGCGACACGGGCCCCCTCATGCCACGGGCCCCGTAGCAGCCGCTACTGCTGCTACGGCGGTAGTTACGCCACTGTTATGAGTACAGTGTAATGATAAAACACATAACCCCTTCCTAGAGTATGATGAAGTAAAACTTAGTAAATGTGTGTCTCTAGAAAAAGTAGGGTTTTCCAGCCCACGATTACAGAGGCCGGCTAGGAAGAAACAACATTTCCCCTTAAGGACGCAGCCTAGTTTGGGCCTTAAAGGAACAGTGTCATCACAAATTATTTTTTTATATGTTAAAGATGTTAGTGCTTTATTAAAAACGTTTATATTCATTTGTGTGTTTGTGTTTTACTTTTTCTTATTTTTACACTTTTTCTTCCCTATGGGGGCTGCCATTTTTTGTTCCATTTCTGTCTGTGTCGATTAACGACACATACAGACATGGAATACGGCAGCACAGTCCCATAGGGACTGCGAACGGCTCCCGTCCCATTGACTTCAGTGTACGGCGTCTGTGTGGGAACTGCGCATGCGCCGCTCCCACACAGTCCAATTCGAAATTGGCGCCGTCCGGCGCCATTTTCCTGTGGACCGGAAGTCGCGGCCGGACAGTAATATTACTACTTCCGGTCGCGGCTTCCGGATTTGTGCACTTGGACCAGCGGCAGCAAACGGAGCGGACGGGCCGGAGGGAGCCGCGGCGGCAGGAGCAGGTAAGAGATTTCAATGTATGTTCGTGTTTGTGTGTGTTTACTACTGTATGTAAACCTACTACACTGTGGGTTAGCTCAAAAAATGGCGACACACAGTGTAGGAGGTTACATCGTTCAAACCCCTCGTTTATCCCGGCACTAGCCAGGATAAAGGAGGGGGGGATGCTGAGAGCTCACTAGAGCGAGGGCTTTTAACCCAATGTTGCAATGCTGCAATTTTGGGAACAGCTCCATCTAGTGACCAAAAATGGGTAGTATTATAAATTAGAAATAATTTATAATATTACCTGGACTCGTGCAAAAAAATAAAAAAAATTTGAACAGTGTTTAATCACCCACACACTAAATGTTTAATTTTTAAAAAAAAAACATGTTTTTCTGGCAACACATTCCCTTTAAGGCTCAGAGCCCATTTTGCAAATCTGACATATTTCACTTTATGTGGTAATAACGTCGGAATGCTTAAACCTATCCAAGCGATTCTGAGAATGTTTTCTCGTGACACTTTGCGCTTCATGTTCGTGGTAAAATTTGGTCGATATATTCAGTCTTTATTTGTGAAAAATTGCAAAATTTAGAGAAAATTTACAAAAAATAGCATTTTTCAGAATTTAAATGCATCTGCTTGAAAAACAGACAGTTATACCACCCAAAATAGTTACTAGTTCACATTTTCCATATGTCTACTTTAGATTGGCATCGTTTTTTGAACATTATTTTATTTTTCTTGGACGTTACAAGGCTTAGAACATAAACAGCAATTTCTCATATTCTTAAGAAAATTTCAAAAGCCTTTTTTTGAATGTACCAGTTCAGTTCTGAAGTAGATTTGAGGGGCCTATGTATTAGAAACCCCCATAAACACCCCATTTTAAAAACTAGACCCCTCAAAGTATTCAAAACAGCATATAGAAAGTTTTTTAACCCTTCAGGCATTTCACAGGAATTAAAGCAAAGTGGAAATGAAATTTGCAAATTTCATGTTTTCTGCTGAATTTCAATTTTCTTCAATTTTTTTCTGTAACAGAGAAGGTTTTACCAGATAAATACTACTAACTATGTATTGTCCAGATTCTGCTGTTTTTAGAAATGTCCCACATGTGGCTCTAGTGCGCTCGTGGACTAAAACACAAACCCTAGAAGCAAAGAAGCACCTAGTGCATTTTGAGGCCTCTTTTTTATTAGAATATATTTTAGGCAGCATGCCAGGTTTGAAGAGGTGTTGAGGTATCAAATCAATGGAAAGCCACCAGAAGTGACCCCATTTTGGAAACTACACCCCTCAAGGAATTCATTTATGTTTTTTGTTATCATTTTGACCACACAGTTTTTTCACAGCACCTATTTGAATTGGGCTGTGAAATGAAAAAAAATGATATTTTTTCCAATAAGATGTCATTTTTGATCAAAATTTCTTATTTTCACAGGGAACAAAATACCCCATTTTGTTGCCCAATTTGTCCTTAGTGCGGCAATACCCCATTTGTGGTGATAAACTGCCGTTTGGGCCCATGGGAGGGCTCAGAAGGAAAGGACCACCATTTGGCCTACTGAAGCTTTTCTGGTGCTAAGTCATGTATGCAGAAGCCCCTGAGGTACCAGTACAGTTGAAACCCCCGAGAAGTGACCCCATTTTAAAAACGACACCCCTTAAGACATTCATCTAGAGGTGTATTGAGCATTTTGACCCCACAGGTACTGTGTAAAAGATAATGCACAGCAGATTGTGCAGAGTGAGATTTGCAATTTTATATATATATATGGCATGTCAGTGTCCGATATAGTGTGCCCAGCATGCGCCACCGGAGATATACACCCCTTAAATTGTAATGTGGGTTCTCCTGGGTACGGCAATACCCTACATGTGGCTGTTATCAGCTGCCTGGGCACACGGTAGGGCTTAGAAGGGAAGGGCCACCATTTGGCCTACTGGAGCTTTTCTGGTGCTAAGTCATGTATGCAGAAGCCCCTGAGGTACCAGTACAGTTGTAACCCCCGAGAAGTGACCCCATTTTAAAAACTACACCCCTTAAGACATTCATCCAGAGGTCTAGTGAGCATTTTGACCCCACAGGTACTGTGTAAAAGATAATGCGCAGCAGATGGTGCAGAGTGAGATTTGCAATTTTATATATATATATGGCATGTCAGTGTCCGATATAGTGTGCCCAGCATGCGCCACCGGAGATATACACCCCTTAAATTGTAATGTGGGTTCTCCTGGGTACGGCAATACCCTACATGTGGCTGTTATCAGCTGCCTGGGCACACGGTAGGGTTTAGAAGGGAAGGGCCACCATTTGGCCTACTGGAGCTTTTCTGGTGCTAAGTCATGTATGCAGAAGCCCCTGAGGTACCAGTACAGTTGTAACCCCCGAGAAGTGACCCCATTTTAAAAACTACACCCCTTAAGACATTCATCCAGAGGTGTAGTGAGCATTTTGACCCCACAGGTACTGTGTAAAAGATAATGCGCAGCAGATGGTGCAGAGTGAGATTTGCAATTTTATATATATATATATATGGCATGTCAGTGTCCGATATAGTGTGCCCAGCATGCGCCACCGGAGATATACACCCCGTGCGAGGACTTATTTTTAAGCGTAACGAACTGCAGTTTCGATCAGTACCATTTTTAGGTACATGCAACATTTTGATCTCTTTTTATTCAATTTTTTGGGAGGTGAAGGGACCAAACAATTGTTATTGTGGTATGGTTTATTATTATTTTCTTTTACGGCGTTCACCGTGCGGGATAAATAACAAAATAATTTTGTAGTTCAGGCCGTTGCGGACGCGGCGATACCAATTATGTATAGTTTATTTGTTTGTTTATATATTTTTATTAATGTGGGTTCTCCTGGGTACGGCAATACCCTACATGTGGCTGTTATCAGCTGCCTGGGCATACGGCAGGGCTCAGAAGGGAAAGATGAGAGGGATAAGCTGTGCGGAGTGCATCAGGGTAAATTAAAAATCAAGGGATGTATGATACATTTTAAAACAATCTTTTATACAGAGCCCTGGTTTTTCGGGACACGTGTCACATTGATATATTGTGTTCTTCCTTATCCCCCTCTTATAGCAGACTCTGCACCTCTTTTGACTCTTTCCCTTTCCACCGGTTTGGGGAACTTCTCCTGGAAAGTGTTGCCCTGGTACGATGCGTGTGGCCTCGCTTCCAGAAGTACTGGGTGCCCCCCCTTCCTGGTCCCTAAAGATTAGATTTTTGATAACCACCTCTTGAAATTCCAGGAAAGTTCCCCTCTGGCCTGCACATCGACGTAGCACGTACGCATTGTACAAAGCCATCTGTATGATGTGCCCGGCCAGCTTCTTATACCACACCGCATGGCGCTGTAGGGCTTCAGGACTTGATCTGACAAGTCCATCTCTCCCATGTACCTATTGTAGTCCAGGATGCAGTCTGGTATGGGGGTGGCCTTTCCTTCATATATCCTAAATCTGTAGGTATACCCTGATGCACTCTCGCACAGCTTATACATCTTCACGCCATACCTTGCCCTCTTAACCGGCAGGTACTCGCGGAATTGAACCCTCCCTTTAAAATGTACCAGGGACTCATCAATAGAAATACACTTCTCGGGGGTGTATGCTTGGGAAAACCGGGCACTGAAACGGTCTAATAGGGGTCTCCGTTTATACAAACGGTCAAAACTGGGGTCATCTCGGGGTGGGCACTGCTCATTATCAGTATAATGTAAGAAGCGAAGTAATGCCTAATTTATTTATTTTTTTAGGTTACAGTTCAGTTCTGAAGTTGCTTTGAGGGGCCCATATATTAGAAACCCCTATCAAACACCCCATTTTAGAAACTAGACCCCTCAAAGTATTCACAACAGCATTTAGAAAGTTTATGAATCCTTTAGGTGTTTCACAGAAATTTAGAGCAAAGTAGAGGAGAAATTTACATTTTTTTTTTGTCAGAAAATCCTCTTTATACCATTTTTTTTATAACACAAAAGGATTTATCAGAGAAACGCAACTTAATACTTATTGCCCAGATTCTGCAGTTTAGAGAAATATCCCACATGTGGCCCTAGTGCGGTAATGGACTGAAGCACCGGCCTCTGAAGCAAACGTGCACCTAGTGGATTTTGAGGCCTCTTTTTTATTAGACACCGTGTCCGGTTTGAAGAGGTCTTGTGGTGCCAAAACATTGGAAACCCCCCAAAAGTGACCCCAATTTGGAAACTAGACCCCTTGAGAAATCCATTGTAGTTTTCTTCGGGTGCATGCGGCTTTTTGATCAGTTTTTATTCTATTTTTAGGTGGCGTGGTGACTAAAAAACAGTAATTCTACTATTGTTTTTTTATTCTATTTTTTTTACAGCGTTCACCGTGCGCTATAAATGACATATTCACTTTATTCTGCGGGGCGATACGATTACGGCGATACCATATGTTTATAGTTTTTTTTTATGTCTTATGGCATTTGCACAATAAAATAAGTTTTGTAAAAAATCATTCACTTTTGGTGTTACCTTATTCTAAGAGCCATAACGTTTTTATTTTTCAATCAATAAAGCCGTGCGAGGACTTATTTTTAAGCGTAACGAACTGCAGTTTCGATCAGTACCATTTTTAGGTACATGCGACTTTTTGATCTCTTTTTATTCAATTTTTTGGGAGGTGAAGGGACCAAACAATTGTTATTGTGGTACGGTTTATTATTATTTTCTTTTACGGCGTTCACCGTGCGGGATAAATAACAAAATAATTTTGTAGTTCAGGCCGTTGCGGACGCGGCGATACCAATTATGTATAGTTTATTTGTTTGTTTATATATTTTTATTAATAATAAAGGACTGATAAGGGAAAAGGGGGGATTTTTACTTTTAATACTTTTAAAACGTTTATTTTCTTATTTTTACACATCTTTTTTTAACTTTTTTTTTACTTTATTACTTTGTCCCACTAGTGGACTTGAGGGCAGGAGGCCCCGATGGCTATTCTAATACACTGCACTACATGCGTAGTGCAGTGTATTAGAACTGTCAGCTACTCACTGACAGCAAGCATAGTGTGTCCTGACGTTGTCAGGACCCACTAGGCTTCCATCTATGGCATAGCCGGACGCCATTGTTTGGTGTCCGGTTGCCATAGTCACCATCGCCGGCCGCTATCGTGTAGCAGGCCGGCGATGGCGGATTAACCCCTAAGAAGCCGCGATCGCTATTGAACGCGGCTTCTGAGGGGTTAATCTGCGGGGACCACCGCGATCGGTCCCTGCACATTGAGCTGTGATAGCCTGCTGTCGGAAACAGCAGCTATCACAGCTCATGAACGCGCCCCACGCGAACGGCGCCGTGTTTACTCCATGACCTACTATTAGGTCACTGAGCGCGAACGCTACAGTTAGCATGACCTAATAGTAGGTCATGGAGCGTTAAGGGGTTAAACCAAAATCTACTAAACATGGTGCAGCTATCCATAGTAAAGAATCTATTTCTGTCCTAAACTGATGAGTCCTCAAAACTCACAGAAGGCTCTAAGCGATTTCTATAAGGTCCAACTGATCCACTGGGCTTCACATTGTGGCAATCTGTTTTCCAGAATACTAATTAATTTCTCAAATTGGTGTATCTCTTTAATTTTGTTCAGCGTCCTCGGGAATGGGATAGAAAGTGATTTCCAGCTAATGGCTACTGTCCATTTGGCTGCTGATAAAATATGCGAGATTAATTTTCTATTTAGTTGGGGTACTGTAGCGCCCATGGCCGCGGGCCGTCGGGTTTACTCACCTCCCGACGCCCGCAGCCATGGATCTGTGAGCGCTGGCCTCCGTCTGCCTCCTAGGAGATGCCAGAGCTCACTTACGCTCCGTTCGGCTGGGTCCCGTAGGGTGCGCGCGCACGCTCGCGCCCGGCCTTAAAGGGCCAGCGCGCGCAATTAGGAAATCGTCATCACTATCAACTGCCACGATTTCCTGGTCTATAAGAAGGCCCCTGGCCTTCTAATCCTTGCCTGAGCGTTGTTAGTCTTTCCCAGTCTGTCTCGCAAATGGTCCCTTAGTATCTCCCGTTCCAGATGTTACCCGTGCCCTGTTACCGTTCCTGTATTCCATATTGTTCCTGTGCCTACCAGCGTTCAAGTGTCTTCCGCCACGTCAAGTGTCATCTGCCACGTCAAGTGCCATCTGCCACGTCAAGTGCCATCTGCCACATCAAGTGCCATCTGCCACGTCTAGTGTCTTCTGCCACGCCAAGTGTCATCTGCCACGTCAAGTGTCTACCGCTTCATCGGATACTGCCAGCCACGTCTGGCGCCACTTGCCGCACCTGCCTCCATCCGTGCTGAAGCCACAGCCACCGCCCGGACTATTTCAGGTACCCAAGCATTACTGTCTGCCATTTACTTTCGCATAGACTGTGATCTGGTCAGCTGCCTCCCCGCTATGGCGGAGGGGCCTAGTGGGTCCACATACCCTGTGCCTGTGACAGTACGCTCAGGCCATGGAACCCGCTGGCCAGCCCAAGACCCCAGTACAGAAGATTCAGACAGAGATGCATGACCTACGCACACGTCAGGATCAACTCCTTGAGGCGGTGAATTCTATCCTGGTCCGCCTGAATCTACTCGCTGTTCCACCCCCGGTTCTTCCCCCTGAAGCTGTTGCCGTGCCACTGCTTGTTGCTCCCCCTGTTTGTTCTGGATCCTCAGTTCCTCTGCCTCTTCCTCCTCGCTATGACGGTGATCCCAGAGCATGTAGAGGATTTCTCAATCAATGCACGGTACATTTTAGGCTACGGCCTCATCTCTTCCCCTCCGAGGAGGCCAAAGTGGCATTTATTATCTCCCTCCTCGCTGGCAAGGCCCTCGCATGGGCGAACCCAATGTTGGAGCAACAAGGACCTGTATCCGCGGACCTAGCCTTGTTCCTGCAGTCCTTTCGTGCTGTGTTCGAGGAGCCGGGTCGAACATCCTCTGCTGCAGCCACTCTGTTGACCCTCAAGCAAGAAGGCTCCACAGTAGGGGAGTATGCAATCTCCTTCCGTACCCTAGCAGCCGAGCTGGCATGGAACAATGAGGCACTGGTGGCGAGCTTCTGGCAGGGACTGCCCTCCCACATCAAGGACGAACTGGCAGCCCGCGACCTTCCTTCTACCTTGGATGCCCTCATCCTGTTAGCCACCCGGGTTGATATGAGAATCCGGGGTTGCTCTCAAGAGGTTCGTCAGGAGAGCCGGGCCCACAGACCAGCACCCTCTGCCCAGAGACCACTATTGTCCACTCCTAGTGCGCTACCTGAGGAACCCATGCAGGTAGACAGAGTCCGGTTATCTGAACAGGAGAAGCAGCGCAGACGCTCCTCTGGACTTTGTATGTATTGTGGCCTCAAGGGTCATTTTGTGCGCCAATGCCCACAGAAACCGGGAAACTCCAGTACCTAGGGTTGGTCGGAAAGGCAACTCTAGGTGGAACGTCTCCAAACGTTAAAACCTCTTCCAAATTATCGATACCTGTGGCCATCGTCACCGGACAGACATCACATCCTTCCTCCGCCTATCTTGACTCTGGAGCGGCTGCTAATTTTATCCACCAGGATCTAGTGGATCAGTTTCAACTACCCACAGTCCGTCTGGAGAGACCCCTGGCAGTTGCCTCTGTGAATGATCTACCGTTGCCTGATCCGATAATGCTCATCACGGAGCCGTTGACACTACGGGTCGGAGCTCTTCACTCAGAACAGATCACCTTCCTGGTACTACCCAAGGCTATCAATCCTATCCTGCTGGCTCTGCCATGGCTCCGTCTACACGCCCCGACACTCGACTGGAGTTCTGGAGAAGTTCTTCAATGGGGTTCCAGATGCCATAGCCATTGCCTGTCACAAGTCCGTCCTGTTGTGCCCCCTCTGCCTCAGTCACTCTCCGATCTACCTTCTCAGTATGCCAGTTTTGCGGATGTCTTTTGCAAACGAGAGGCTGAGACGTTGCCTCCACATCGGAATTATGACTGTCCCATTGAACTGGTTCCCAATGCTTCTCTTCCCCGTGGACGAGTATATCCTCTCTCCTTGCCAGAGACTTTATCGATGTCAGCCTATATCAAGGAGAACTTGGAGAGGGGTTTTATTCGAAAATCTTCCTCCCCGGCCGGGGCAGGCTTCTTCTTCGTTAAAAAGAGAGATGGATCTCTCCGACCCTGTATTGACTACCGTGGTCTCAATCAGATCACGGTCAAGAACAAATACCCGTTGCCACTCATTTCCGAGCTGTTTGATCGCATACGAGGAGCCAAAAATTTTTCCAAGCTAGATCTGCGGGGGGCCTATAATCTAATCCGGATTCGCCGGGGTGACGAATGGAAGACGGCATTTAACACCCGCGATGGGCACTACGAATACCTAGTGATGCCATTCGGACTGTGTAACGCTCCCGCAGTATTTCAGGAGTTCGTTAATGATATCTTCCGAGATCTCCTCTATATGTGTGTTGTAGTTTATCTCGATGATATTCTAATTTTCTCCCCAGATCTGATGACCCATCGGAGGCATGTTCGTCAAGTTCTTCTGCGACTAAGAGAGAATCGCTTGTATGCCAAGTTAGAGAAATGCACCTTTGAAAAGAGGTCTTTGCCCTTCCTGGGTTATGTCATCTCGGATCAAGGCCTTAAGATGGACCCTGAGAAGTTAAAGTCTGTCCTGGAATTGCCACGTCCTCAAGGCCTAAGGGCCATACAGCGGTTCCTGGGTTTCGCCAATTTCTACCGGCAGTTTATTCCGAACTTTTCTTCTCTAACGGCCCCCATCTCTACCCTTACCAAGAAGAGTGTGAACGCCAAGGTATGGACTCCAGAGGCAGAGTCCGCATTCATTAGCCTCAAGAAAGCCTTCACGATAGCAATTTATTACGAAGTTGCAATCTATCTCTCTTAAGTTTTGATCCTTTTGTCATTAGTACACCTCTCAAGACTGCTTTATGTGCCAGCCATATTTGAGCGGATGAGGTATCTGGTAGGGTATTAATGGTAAAATACTCTTGTAGGGAGCTGGATATGGATGTGACTATTTCTGGATGAGAAAGTAGGGAATCATTCAGCCTCCATGATGGCGGACGTGTGACATTGCCAATACAGACTTGAAGTGAGTGGATATTGTGGTCTGACCATGCACCATGGGTGTATGTGTAACGACGGGGGTAGGGAAATGAACAAGTGAGCCCTAATCTACCCGCCACTCTGTCCCTGCCTACTTGCAACGACCCGCCCAAGGCGAAGGGGTACAACTGGGCGGCGGTCCCTACGCTCAGTAAGTGCACAAGACAAACATACAAGGGAATACAAAGCAAAGGGAAAGGGGCAGTTGCCCACGGAAACACCGTGAGCAACAGAGTGGTGAACGAGCCAAGTCAAACCAGGAGAGCACGAGGTACCAAACGCAGAGCAGAAGAGTAGTCAGTAAGCCAGGGTCAGTATGGAGCAGGATCAAATAGTTAGGAGCTGTAGCTGGGCCAGGAAACCACACGGAAAGAATCACAAGCAAGGGAGAAACAGGAAAGGCAGGTATAAATAGACAGAGGGCGGGAGCTAGCTCCGTCTTGCCAGGCTGCGATAGGGCTCTCCCACTCCTAAGCCTGCCATCCTGAGTGGTGGAAGAAGGAGTCAGTCTCAGAGACGTAGATTCAGGTGTAGACTGATTACCTATGGGAGTTAACCCCGAAGCTGTGCCTGGCAGATCCTTTACAGTATGAGGTATTGTGTGGTCTAACAGATAGCTGGGAGGAAGTTAGGATGTAGTCAATCCGAGAATAACTGTCCTGTACTGCGGAATAAAACGAGAATTCCTTATCTAGGGGATGATCTTGTCTCCACAAATCTACGAGAGATAATTGTTTCATCCTATACATAAATGATTTCGGTGCCGACTGTGCATTAGCTTGGGGACGGCTTCTATCCCATTGAGCATTCATCACTATGTTGAAATCCCCCCTAGGATAATGTAGGTGTCGGAGAATTTCTCCAGCTGTCTAAAGAATTCAGTAAAGAAGGAGGTTGCTGAGTGGTTAGGTGCATAAATCGTTGCAAAGGTAATGCGTTGTCCCGCTAATTGTCCTGTAAGGATAACGTACCTACCATCTGGGTCTATTATGGAGTCAGTTACTGTAAATGGAAGTGTATTCCTGAAGAGAATGGCTACTCCTTTTTATCTTGTGTCCGAGGTAGATAGGTAAACTCTCTGGAACATCCTATCAAGGTATTTTGGGTAACTAGTGTGAGTAAAATGCGTTTCCTGTAACATTATAACATCGCCATGAAGCCTCTTATAATTATTAAAGGCCATTCGTCTCTTCGTCGGGCTATTAAAGCCTTTTACATTATGTGTAATAACAGTATATGCCATAAAAATTCAATAGAGTTACATTATATAAATAAGCAGAAAGTACTTTTGTATGTAAAATATAGCTGCCGTCAACACAAATAACACCTTTTACAGTTAACTTCAAAATAAAAAAACAAAAGCGGAGTGCGGCTAAGTGCCCTCCACGTGACCCCATTCGGGTCTCTTTATCTCTTTCTCAACTTGCTGAGCAAAACCAGCGCCCGGTAAAACCGGCCCTGAGCAAGCTCAACAAAGCTAGCACGGGGGCGTCACCAGAATTTTGGCTGACCCACCGCAATATCAAGCAATTTATGCAATTTTAGTCATGTAAAAACGTAGAATTAGCTTAAGTTAAATATTTCCCAGCAGGGCAGTCTATTGCCATATATTCAACCAGGGTTCTCCCCCTCCCAGCCGGGAGGACAAGGTCCCATGGAAGAGGGGAGAAAAAAAATAATAATTTCCATAGCGACTATACAGATAGTTAAATCAGGTATACATTACAATTATATTTCGCCACCTTCCGCCTCAGGTCACAGTTGGTGTTCGTGATCTCAGTGAAACTGGTCCTGCAGGAAGAGTCATATGCAGTTGTCGGCGACGTGCTGTTGTCCAAATGGGTTCCAACGGGAGGCTTTGACGTGGTCGATTAGCTGATTCTGGAGTAGGAGTCCCTTCTCTGAGGCCTAGTCGAGTGACCAGTCTCCACCCCATATCCAGTGCTGAGATAGTATGCAGAGCACCCTTGTATTGAAAGGTCAACCGGAATGGAAAACCCCATCTATATCTGATCCCAGCCGCTCTCAGGATGTCCGTAAGGGGTTTCAGTTGTCTCAGTTTTTCCAAGGTAACTGGAGAGATATCCGCAAAAATCAGTAGTGGTTCTTGTTTGAAGGAGAGTGGAGTTTTGTCTCGTGCCGCTTTAAGGACCTCTTCCTTCACTGTAAAGTAATGAAGTCGCAGAACAATGTCCATTGGTCTTTCTCCAACCGCCGGCCTGGGTCGCAGCGCCCGATGAATACGGTCCATCTGGAATTGGTTCGTCGGAACATTCGGTAATAGGTAGGTAAAGAGTTGTATCGCATAGTCCCTGAGATCCTCCACCATTTCTGAGACTCCTCTTAAGCGCAGGTTATTCCGTCTGGATCTGTTTTCTAAGTCTTCCAGATGAAGATGTATCGATTCCTGAGAGGATTTCATGAGATCAATTTCGGTTTTGAGTTCGCCGTGCGCTTTAACCAACTCGTCATGTTTTGTCTCCAGAAGATCTGTGCGAGTGCCAATTGAAGTTATTTCCATGGTAAGATCATGTGTCGCTCTTTGTAATTCGGTATGAAAAGAGGTCTTCAATTTCTGGTACAGCGCGTCCATACACGTTGTTAGGTCCTCTTTCGTAAGATGATCATCCCTGGCCATATCAGGAGCTATTGAGGGTGGAGTTCGTTTTGGAGATCACTGCGGTAAGGGGACCGGGTCGCCCACCATTGAGGTCTGTGATGCTGACATATCCGAATCCGTATCCTGAAGTGTGGAAGGTAACGAATTTCTGCGAAATATATCTGGGATGGAAGATTGAGTTGAAGACGCTTTAGGAGTCTTGCCCCGCCTCGGCATTGGATCGTATTCAGGGGACCTTATAATCAGATAGGTTGTATGTAGCTTATGTAGGTCCGTGGCAGACAGTTATGCGGTGAGTCAGATCATTGTAGGAAGACTAAGGCATCACATAGAGCTTTTCAGGTGTAATAGGGCAGCACTGTGACCACTTTGTAGTGGTTTAATAGGATTTATTAAATTAACAGAGTATGGAACACCTGCCTTGTGTTGCTGTAATGTGCTCCGCTAAGGATTGGTCTGTAGGTGGCCACCCTCACTAATCCAGGCCCCAGTCTATCAGACAGTGGTAGGCCGCAGATGGGAATGTGGCTGAGAGAGTCTCTAATGTCCCCTGACAAGAGGAGATGGTCCAGTTGTGTCCTGGGGAGCTAGGCAATGAATTAGGGGGAGTTTGGGAAGCCCACCTGGTATTCTGTGTCTGCTGCAGCCAGGTCGGGACGCCCGAGTTCCGCCCGGCCCAAAATTTAGTCCCCGGCTCCGGTCGCGTGTGTAGGCCCCGTTAACTTTTATTTTTTTTAACATTTACAAACCTGAAAAGGGGGGTTTTTAAACTTAATTTTTAATACTTTTTTTTGTATCAGGGCTTCAAAGGAGTACAAAGATTTCAGTCCTGGGGGCCTTCATTAGGCCCCCAGGCTGCCATAAAAACCATTGTAACCGGCCGATTGTGCCACGGGGTGGGACGATGGCGCTTTTGAGGGTGTGCCCCCCTGATTCTAACAATTTAAATTCCACACATCGCGATTGACCGCAGCATTTAAGGTGTTAAAAAGGGCGGAATCAAAGGGATCTTTGATTCCACCCATGGCAGTAAGGTGTTGGCTGTATTACACAGCCGTCACCCGCTGTGTATGGAGCACACTCAGCATGTGAGCGCGCACCATACTTCCCCTTAACCCTTATCACGTACAGTTAAGTGATAATGCGTTAAGGGGTTAACTAAGCATAATATTTTAATCCAAGCTTGATTTCAATTCCATGTTGATAATTAAAAGGATTGTTTCAAGTGTGATTTACAAAAAAACATGCCCCAAACGTTCCCATACAGAATGAGCACCTAGACTGTGCATGTACCAATCTTTATTGGCACCCCCAGTCCCCGATCGGCACCACCATTTTTTTATTATCTCTGGCCGTTTATTAGGCTCTTCAGGACGGTCCTGCAGCATTACCCATGTGATCAGCACTCAGGGAGTAAATCCTACAATTCCCATGAGATCTCCTTGCTAGCTCTGCACTGCCCACGTGGCTGCCTATGAGATGTGTCCAGCGGTCGTCACACGGCTATGCAAATCGTGGAAGTAGCAGGTGTCGCTAAGATATGCAAATCAAATTTTTAGGCACTTGATTCCAATCTGTGGCATATGAGAGGGGCATAAAAGCCAGTTCAAAAGCAAAGTTTTTTTGTTTTTTTAGCCACATTAACCCCTTAAGGACTGATTCATTTTTAATTTTTTCATTTTTCACTCCCCGCGTTCCAAGAGCCATAACTTTTTTCTTTTTCCGTCAATGGAGCAGTGTGAGGGCCTATTATTTGCGGGAGGAGTTGTAGTTTCTAATGACACCATTTAAAGTACCATATAATGTACTGGGAAACAGAAAAAAAATTATTTGTGGGCTGAAATTGGAAAAAACTGCAATTCTTACATTGTTTTTTTTTGGTTTTGGTCTTTACGGCTTTCACCGTGCGATAAAAACGACACTGAACTTTAGTCTGCGGGTCAATACGATTACGGCAATAGCAAATTGAAATAGTTTATTTTATATATTACTACTTTTAAAAAGAAAAAAACTTTTTATTAAAAAAATATTGTTCTGTTTCACTACATTCTGAGAGCCGTAACTTTTGTATTTTTCCGTGGATTGAGCAGTGTGAGGGTTTATTTTTTGCGGGACGAGCTTTAGTTTTTATTGGTACCATTTTTTTGTACATACAAATTTTTGATCTTTTTGCGAGCTAAAGTGACCAAAAACTGTGATTTTGGCGGTTTAATTTTTTTTGTTTTTACTGCGTTCACTGTGCGAGCTAAATAATGGTATATTGTAATAGTTCAGAATTTTACGGCTGCAGCGATACCAATTTTGTTTATTTATTTATTTTTTTATATTACTTTAGAGGAAAAATAGGAAAAGTTTTTTTTTTAACTTTTAATATTTTTATTTTTTATTCACTACTAATAACTTTATTAAACTTTTTTTTTTACACCATTTACTACTCCCTCTAAGGGACTTAAACCAGCGAACGTTAGATCGCTGGTACAATATACTGCAATACTAATGTATTGCAGTATATCGTCACTTTCACAGACTTCTGTTAAGCCCTGCCAGAGACACGGCTTAACAAGTGCAGACAAAAGGCAGTCCTGGGGGCCTCCATTAGGCCCCTGGGCTGTCATGACAACCACCGGCGCCACCCGATAAGCTGTGGGAGGGCGCCCCCTCTCTATAACGCCTCAGATGCTGCAGTCACGATTGACCGCAGCATTTGAGGGGTTAAACGGCCAGGAACAGCGCAATCGCTGTTCCCGGTGGTTAGTCTGGGCTGTCAGCTGTAAAACACAGCTGACGCCCGCAGGGTATGGAGGGCACTCAGCCCGTGAGTGCCCTTCAAACTTTCCTCTCACACTTATCACGTGCATATACGTGATAATGCGTCAAGGGGTAAACCTAAAAATTGGATCAAGTGGTGTGGAATGATTGTGCGATGCCCCCTGTTTGTTGTCGTGACAGTTATTGGCACTTGTCACAAGCTGAGACAAACTGAGGGACCTTGGTTTATCACTCCGGCAAATCGCTACGTGCCTAGGCCGAGATGTAAGCACTGTTCAACGTTGCATGTCCCGGAGGTTAGGAGTACAACAACAAACAAGAATGACAGCAAGAGGTGCGCGGAGGTGAACCTTTGCACGGACGGATCGTCTGATTGGAAGCATGGCGGGTAGTGATCCATTCTGTACTGCAAGTGAAATTGGACGTCACATCCCACATCCCAATGTAAAAACCTCATTACTCATAATAGAGATATGAATTTAAAGTAATAGTTTATACTGCTTACCCCCAGAAAAATAATATGTTCTAAAACTAAAAAGATCAATGAAGTAAACATATGACTCCTTTTCGTCAAAACGACCAAATCTATTAGCGTGTCTGTAATAAAAATGAAAAAAAAAAGTGAAAGGACAATTTGAAAAATGTAAAACAAAAATGCAACAAAGCAATCTATTCTGATTATCACAGAAGGCTAAATCATGTTCCAGATTCAGACCCTTTGAATACAGGGACTGTAATTCATGAATCCGATAGGACCCTCGTTTTTTTTAATTCATAATAGTAGATTTATGTTTTGTGATACTGTGTCGTATATGTTTGGATGTCTCACCAACATATACGAGACTGCATAGACAACGTATAGGATACACAACGTAAGAGGCATCACATGTAAAAATAAACCTTGGTGTAGACCCTGCCGGAATATGGATGTACAAATCTTTGCCATGTATGGCATTAGTGCAGACAGTGCAATGCAGGTACGGCAATGTGCCATGTTTATTTGGACCAAGTGTTGTCTGATGTATGAGATTTTTTTGACTAACAATATCTGCCTTGACAAGACTGTCAAGGAGATTCCTTGGCCTTTTATGACAATTTAGAAAAGGATTCTGAAATTCAACAACTGCAGGTTATATTGTTTTTTTTAAATAGTTTTATTGAAAAGTATAACAACAGGGTCAAAATTACAAATACTTCACAAGATCAGGCATAATTTGGGCCATACACAACAGAATACATTATATATTGCAAAAGTACATTATACAGATAAACATATTGAAGGTCTCAGGTATACAATCAAAGTCACAGAACATTAGCAACAGGTAGATAAATCACTCTGAACGCGGGCAAAGAACATGTCATGTGATATGAATAGGTGTCCCATCAGGTATCCACATTTTAATTAAATACAGCAATAGCATTATTTAAAGAGTCCCGGAACTGTACAATGAGTGAGACTTGAGAAGCACCAACCACCCCATATAGAGACAAATTTGGCAGAGCGCCCACGGTTTTTATACACAATGTGTTCATACGGGAGTATCCCCTTCTCCATCACCACCGTCAGCAACGTAACAGCCTCATTCCAAAAGGCAGATATCGATAGACACAACCACATAAGATGTAAAAAATCTGTCCTATCAGCCCCACATCTATGACAGCAAGAAGTAGTAATCCTTCCCATATGTCTCAACAGGGGCGTAGCTAGGGGGGGGGGGCAAGCGGGGCACGTGCCCCGGGCGCAGTTCAGAGGGGGGCGCCAGAGCCCCCTCCTCCTGCACTATAATTGTACCTGTGTCGCAAGGACACAGGTACAATTAGAAGCAATGAATGACTGGGCACGTTCCGTGCCCGGCCATTCAGCGCCTCTCCACGAATGAAGCGACTGGTACCTTTTGTACCAGTGACGCTTCCGTCGATGAAAGGCGCTGACTGACTGGCAGGGAAAGTCATCCTGCCCAGCCAATCAGCGCCTTTCATAGACGCTGCGTTCAACCCCTGGAGACCTGCGCAGAAGAGAGCAGGTCTCCATGGCTGCCGGACGGCGTGGGAGCGGGAATAAGGTGAGTTTGAAATGTTTAATTTTTTTTTAATTGTAATAGAAGTGCGTGGCTGTATCTGCGGGGGGGACTTTGTCTACACGGGGGACTTTATCTACGGGGGGTGTTTATCTACAGGGGGACTATATCTACAGGGCTGGGCTATATACAGGGGGACTATATCTACAGGGGGGCTATATACAGGCGGACTATATCTACAGGTGGGCTATATACAGGGGGACTATATCTACAGGGGTGGGCTATATACAGGGGGACTATATCTGCTGGGCTATATACAGGGGGACTATATCTACTGGGGGACTATATCTGCAGGGGGCTATATACAGGGGGACTATATCTACAGGGGGGCTATATACAGGGGGACTATATCTACAGGGCTGGGCTATATACAGGGGGACTATATCTGCTGGGCTATATATAGGGGGACTATATCTACAGAGGGGCTATATACAGGGGGACTATATCTACAGGGGGGCTATATACTGGAGTGGGCTGTCTATAGAGCACCATATACAGGGGTGGGCTATATAGTATATAGCCCCCTGTAGATATAGCCCACCCCTGTATATGGTGACCCATAGATAGCCCACCCCAGTATATAGCCCCCCTGTAGATATAGTCCCCCTGTGTATATCCCAGCCCTGTGTATAGCCCAGCCCTGTAGATATGGTCCCCCTGTAGATATGGTCCCCCTGTAGATATGGTCCCCCTGTAGATATAGTCCCCCTGTAGATATAGCCCACCCCTGTATATAGTCCCCCTGTAGATATAGCCCACCCCTGTATATAGTATCCCACAAATAGCTCCCCCCTATAGTGCTCCACAGAAAGCCCACCCCTGTATATAGCCCCCTTGTACATATAGTCCACCCCTGTATATAGCCCCCTTGAACATATAGTCCACCCCTGTATATAGCCCCCTTGTACATATAGTCTAGTCCACTCCTGTATATAGTGCTCCACAGATAGCCCACCCCTGTATATACTATATACAAGGGTGGGCTATCTGTGGAGCACTATATACAGGGGTGGACTATCTAGTGGAGCACTATATACAGGGGTGGACTATATGTACAAGGGCGGCTATATACAGGGGTGGGCTATCTGTGAAACACTATATACAGGGGTGGACTATATGTGGAGCACTATATACAGGGGTGGGCTATATCTACAGGGGGGCTACATACATGGTTGGGCTATCTGTAGAGCTCTATATACAGGGGTGGGCTATATCTACAAGGGGCTATATACAGGGGTGGGCTATCTGTAGAGCACTATAGGGGGAGTTATTTGTGGGACACTATATACAGGGGTGGTCTATATGGGGGCACTATCTACAGGGGCTCTATGGCAGGCACTATCTACAGGGGGCTCTATGGCAGGCAATATCTACAGGGGGCACAGTGTGTGTGTGGGACACCGTGTATGGTGCTATTATAATTAGACGTGCAGTGTATGGCGCTATTATATTTAGGGGCGTACTGTGTGGTATAATGATAACTTTATATTTATTTATAGGTGCAGAAATGTTGGAAAAGTGAGAAGCTGAAGACATGTGAGCGGCAAACTGCAGAAACTGACCGGGAGAAGTGATCATAGAGGTCTGGACCAAATGGAGAAAAAGAACTAGAATCTGAGACGTCACCGGTGAGTCACTTAATGTAAATGTTTATTCTGCCTCTAATCAGCACTGTAGTCACTGTATGATCTGCAGCGAGATGATGGGTGAGATGATTATGATAGGATTTATTTTTTGTGAAACGACATCTCCCAGCATATCCTTAACATTGTTCGGGCCATGCTGGGAGCTGTAGTTTTACGCCGTACACACCTATACAGCAGGGGTTGCACTAAATTGAGCTGTATATGTGCTGGTGTTGTATATATGTACCGAGCTTGGTTCTGGTGTTGTGTATAGAACCATATTGCTTGTGAAATGTACAAATAATTTTATGCTCGCGTTACATAAAAAGAAATGACACGTCGATTGGTAGAGAAAACAAACACGGCGAGGGGGAAGGAGATATCGGGAAAGAGGTTGGGGGGGGAGCCCCAAACTGAATCTTTGCCCCGGGTGCTGGAGAACCTAGCTACGCCTCTGGTCTCAATCTGACTGGGGTGAGATAACCTTGATGTATAATAAAAAGTTGTAACAATTTATTATTAGCTGCTGGGAATACCAATAGGTGAGAACACTGAGCCTCTCTCCAATCATCATCAGTCATAGAAGGAACTAGGTCCTTCCATTTGCTCTCTGCCGCAGGGGGCGAAGATCTTCACCAAACTAGACCTTCGTGGAGCTTATAATCTCATCCGTATCCGCGAGGGAGACAAATGGAAAACCGCCTTCAATACTCATGATGGGCATTTTGAATACCTTGTCATGCCCTTTGGACTTTGTAACGCTCCTGCGGTTTTCCAGGCCGTTGTTAATGACATTTTTCGAGATCTGTTGTACAGCTGTGTGGTGGTATACCTGGATGACATTTTAATCTTCTCCCCCAATATTCAAACTCATCGTGTGCATGTGCGCCAAGGGTTACAGCGTCTGCGAGAGAACTCCCTGTTTGCCAAGCTAGAAAAATGCCTCCAAGAGAACCAGCCTGCCTTTCTTGGGATATGTCATTTCCGACCAGGGTCTTCAAATGGATCCAGCCAAGCTGTCCTCAATTCTCAACTGGCCTCGTCCGCAAGGACTCAAAGCGGTCCAACGCCTGCTAGGATTCGCAAATTATTACCGCCAGTTTATTCCTCATTTCTCCTCTATGATGGCTCCTATTTCTGCTCTAACCAAAAAAGGGGTTAATGCTAAAGACTGGACCGCGGAGGCCGAAGCCTCATTCCAAGCTCTCAAAGCTGCCTTCTCTTCTGCCTCAGTCATACATAGACCGGATTCCACCAAACCATTTGTTCTGGAGGTCGATGCTTCTTCTGTGGGAGTTGGAGCTATTCTGTTCCAGAAGACTTGTAGAGGGAGACTCGTGGCCTGCGTTTTTTTTCTCCAAATCGTTCACATCCGCTGAAAAAAATTATGGAAATGGAGATAAAGAACTTTTAGCTATTAAATTGGCCCTGGAGGAATGGAGACATTTGCTTGAGGGTGCACAGCACCCCATCATCATTTACACAGACCATAAAAACCTCCTATACTTACAAACTGCTCAACGCCTAAACTCTCGTCAAGCTTGGTGGGCATTATTCTTCTCCAGATTCGAGTTTCAGCTTCATTACAGACCTGCTGGTAAGAATACCAAGGCTGACGCCTTATCTCGCTGTTTTGATTCCACAGACCAAGAGCCCAGCGCCCAGTTTATTATAGATCCGAAACGTATTGTGATCGCTGCTCCTGCTGAAGTGGTACACACTCACAGAGGAAAGACCTACATACCCCATAAACAAAGGGATTGTGTTCTGCGTTGGGGTCATGCCTCCAGGGTTTCTGGGCACCCTGGCATCAAAAGGACTCTCGATTTGATTGGTCGTCAGTACTGGTGGCCTTCCATGTCCCAAGACACTAAAGACTTTGTTTCTGCCTGCTCCACGCTCTCAAAATAAAGTCTCCCATTCAAGGCCTGCTGGCCTTTTGCTCCCCCTGCCTGTGCCTGATTCTGCCTGGTCGCACATTGCCATGGACTTCATCACCGATCTGCCTAGTTTTGCTGGGTGTACCGTTATCTGGGTTCTGGTGGATCGCTTTTCCAAGATGGCGCAATTCATACCTCTCTCAGGCCTTCCGTCATCTTCCCTACTGGCAACGCTGTTTGTCGAGCACATCTTTCGCCTGCATGGTCTTCCTAAGCACATTGTTTCTGACAGAGGAGTTCAGTTCACATCCAAGTTCTGGAGAGCCTTGTGCAAACTGCTGGAGGTCAAACTAGACTTCTCTTCCGCGTACCATCCTCAATCCAATGGTCAAGTAGAGCGGATAAACCAAATACTTGAAGGTTTCCTCAGGAATTTCGTGTCTCCAAGACAAGACAACTGGGCAAGTCTGCTTCCATGGGCCGAATTTGCCTACAACAACCATACGGGGGAATCTACCCGCTCTTCTCCCTTCTTGGTGTATGGCCAGCACCCAGGAATTCCTCTACCTGTCTCTGTGCTTTCTGAGGTTCCAGCTGCTAACACGGTCCACCGCGACTTTCTACGGATTTGGCAGACGGCCAAGGACTCCATCCACAAAGCCGTAGCCAGGTTTAAGAGAGACGCGGATAAAAGACGCAGGATACCGCCGCAGCTCCTTCCTGGGGATAAAGTCTGGCTATCCACCCGGTACATACGTCTGAAGACCCCTTGTTACAAGCTAGCTCCTCGGTTTCTGGGTCCCTATGAAATAACTAAACAAATTAATCCAGTAACTTTCAGACTTCGCCTTCCTCAGTCCCTAAAAATCTCTAATTCCTTCCACATTTCTCTGCTAAAACCCACCATACTCAACGGATTTTCTAAGAAGATTCCAGCCCATCCTGTACCGGCGGCTGATGCCGAATTTTAAATTCAAGAGATCCTGGATGTCAAACGATCACGGGGGAGATTATGGTACCTAGTGGACTGGAGAGATTATGGTCCTGAGGAGAGATCATGGGAGCCCGTGGAAAATATCAACGCTCCAGCTCTCATCAAGGACTTTGAGCGAAGGTTTCCAGGCAAGCCTAAAAAGAGGGGGCGTAAAGGGGGGGTACTGTAACGGCTGCCGCGCCGTTCCCCACCATTCCCACGGCCTCCGCTCCGGTTCCGGCACCCTCCCAGATCAGCTGTTCGTTCCGAGCTCTACTTACTCGGTCCGGACGTCCTGCTGGCCCTGGAGTGAAGCCTTCCGCGGTTGGCATCCCCGATGTTCGGCTGCTGTCACTAGAGGGCACGCGCGCTGACTCGTCCTGCCTTAAAGGGACAGTGCATGCCTTAATTCCCTGAACTTCCTATTTAAGGTTCCTCCTCCCTTCGATCCCTGCTTGTTCAACCAAGTTTCCCGTGAGTTCTCTGTGCCCTAGTTCCCTGTATCCGTTCCTTCTGCCTTTGTCTGGATTTCCCGTTACTGACCTCTGCTTGAACTTGACTATCCTTGTCTGCCGCCTGCCTTGACATATTGCTGCCATACCCGTTACGACGTCTACCGCCTGCCTTGACCTATTGCTGCCATACCCGTTACGACACCTGCCGCCTGCCCTGACTTCTGCCTATCCATCCGACCGCCTCTACCCACTGTGGCAAGCATTGCCTGGGTTCCAAGCACCATCTCCCAGACGACAACGAGGATCCACAAACAAACCGGTGAGAACCGTTATAAATAGAACATGTCATTGGCACGACCTAATAGGCATATAGTCATGGCAGGCCTGGAGGCCTTTGAAAGGCGTTCATGGACTGTCGATGGGTGACAGAGAGAGCCTCCGCTCTTTTTCAAACCACGTGGTCGCGGTTGCATTTAAGGGGTTAAATGCCCAGGATCCGAGGTTTCTCCGGCATCACAATCAACCACTGTGCTCGGAGCTGAAGAAGACCCTACTCAGGAGCGAGGGTAAGTATATGTAGGAATTATAAGAGTGTACAAAATTCTGCTATTATATACTTGATTTTTCCTTGTATATAGAATGAAAATCTGGTACACTTCCATTTCCATCATAATATGCTGCTTTATGTCAGGAATTGGCTCATATCCTTTACTTAATAAGTGATGATCTACACCGATCAACCATAACATTAAAACCACTTACTCGTGAAGTGAATAACATTGAGTATCTTGTTACAATGGTGCTTGTCAAGCGGTGGAATATTTAGGCAGCAAGTGAACAGTCCGTTCTTGAAGTTGGAAGGAGGAAAAATGGGGTAGTACAAGGATCTGAGTGACTTTGGCAAGGGTCAAATTGTGATAGCTAGATAACTGGTTCAGAGCATTTCCAAAACAGCAGGTCTTGTGAGGTGTTTCCGGTAAGCAGTGGTTAGCTTAGCACCTACCAAAAGTGGACAACAGAAGGACAACAGATGAACCGGGGACAGGGTCATGGGCACCCAAGGATTATTAATGCTTGTAAGAAGCAAAGATTAGCCTGTCTGGCCCGATACCACAGAAGATCTACTGTTCACAAATTTCTGAAAATGTAATGCTGTCTATGATAGAAAGGTGTCAGAACACACAGTGCATTGCAGCTTGCTGCATTTGGGGCTGTGTAGCCGAAGACCGGTTAATGTACTCATGCTAACTTGGTCCACCGCCTACAACAGGCACATTGTAACGTCTATGGCCGGGGACCGTCGTTCAGACTTACCCTCTGACGGCCCCGGCGATGGACATCTGTTTTCTCGGTGCCAGCTCCCTCCAAGGAGACACCGGCACTCACTTCCGGGTCCTTGGACTGTTTCCCAAACGGCGCGCGCACCCACGCGTGCATGGCCTTAAAGGGCCAGTACACGTCCAGCTGTCACCAACCAATAATTAGCCCAAATGGCTGCTGGACTATAAAAAGGGGCTCTGCCCACTTGTTCCTTGCCTGAGCGTTGTTGTATACCTGAGTTTGTTTTGCAAATGGTCTCCCAGTGTTTCCTAGTTCCCAGTGTTACCCGTTCCTGCTGCCTGTACCCTGTATCCCGTGCTATCGTGTCTGCTGAGAAAGTCAAGTCGTGTCTTCCGCTGCATCCACGGTGCCACCTGCTGTGAAAGTCAAGTCGTGTCTTCCGCTGCATCCACGGCGCCACCTGCTGTGAAAGTCAAGTCGTGTCTTCCACTGCATCCACGGTGCCACCTGCTGTGAAAGACAAATCGTGCTCCCGCTACTGTCTACAATGCCTCAGGTACCCGTTCTGAGCTATAGACATTGTTTTGTACCTTGTTGGCCGGCTGCTACCCCGCTACGCGGTATGACCCAGTGGGTCCACACACCCCCCCCCCTCCCCGCTGTGACACACATGAACAGCAGACGGATAATGTGCAGTGGCACACTGCAAAAATTGTTCAGGAATGGTCTGTGGTGGTTTTAATGTTATGGCTGATCGGTGTATATGTAATGTTTTTAATTATATAATACAAAAAGATAAAATGTTTTATGCTAGATGAAGTGCTGTTGTTATCTGGCCCTGATGATGTGGTTGGGGTAACAATGACATAGATCTATGTTTGGGTTGCCCTGTGTGCTACAGGCGACTAAATTCACTATGGTCCTATATATAGGACTAGTCTTATACAACAAACTACTTAACAAGGATCTGTCACCAGATTTCACAAAACAAACTGCATACATTATTTAATAGATCTCTTAGACCTGATGAGACTGATATTTTGAATATCTGTGTAAGAATTGCTGTATAATCCTTTTTCAAAATGTTCCTGCCTGGTATTAAATTAGTATTTTATGAGTCCAAGTATATGCATCAGACCATGTATATGAATGATGTAATCTTAAGCTCCTCCCACCCAAAGCTGATAAGCTCAATTCCCCTGCAGCCTCCGGCTGGTTCTCCTAGGCTTCTGTACATGGCAGCCCGGAAGCCATTGTCTGGTGACCGGTTGCCATGGGTACCATTGCCAGCCCCCGTGATTCCACGTGGGAGCTGCTGATCACCGCTAAAGTCCTTAAATGCGGTGATCGCAATCGACTGCCGCATCGAAGGGGTTAACTGCCAAAATCGGCGGCGATGGGTCGCTCATCGGCAACAGGGAATGCAGGGCAGACACTCTGCAAAGTTAACCCCCAGCTGCGGTGTGGCGCTGCACGGCGGTTAACTGTCAAAGTACAGACGTAACTGCACATCGAGGTGCGTGAAGTTACTGCTCATATTGACGTGCAGTTACGTAAATGTGCGGGAAGGGGTTAAATAAAGGTTATTATTATTGTTATTCTTTTAAGATGTACTAATGGAAGATTTTTACTGGGCCAATGTAATCCCTCAAAAGAAAAAGTTGGAGAAGGCAGAGCGATTGGAGCTGATGAAGCAGATGGAAATCTTGTGATATAGCAACATGGATTGTGGGCAACTGATGGAGAAATTATGGCAAGATAATTCTTAAACATTCCGATAAGAGATACCTGTGACAACTTCACCAAAGAGAGGCTTAGGCTACATTCACACGACAGTGAAAAATGTCCGTGTGGCGGTCGTATTTTTAACGGCCGTCACACAGCTATTTTCAGAACAATAATGTTCTATGGGTGTATTCACCCGTTTTTTAAGGGCACGTGAATACTGGCCATCAAAATATAGAAGATGTTCTATTTTTATCAGTTTTCACGGCCTGACAGCCCCCGTAAAAGTCAATGGATCAGTTTTTAATGGCCTTTTTTCAGAAAGCAATCCTTGTGATGGGCGTTAAAAACTGATACTGGCCCTCATAATAGCACTCCTGGGAACAGCGCTACTTTAATCGGTTCCCGACCGCTCACTGTAAATTCACATCAGCACTTGCTGGGCTCTGTGCAGCGCCGACGTGAACTCACATTTGGGAGACATAATCGCGACTTGATCGGTTCAGGTTCCGATCATGTGATAGTCATGGTAATCAATCATGGCCATCGCAGGGAAAGTTTGTTGTAGCAAAAAACATTCCCGGGGATCGATCGCGGGTGTTTCCGATAGTTATCATACTAACCATACAATGGTACCAATAAAATCCACAACTCGTCCCGCAAAAACAAGCCTGTACACAGGTTTCAGAATATGGTGACACAAAAAATTAATTATTTTATAAGAAAGTGATTTTATTGTGCAAAGCTGCAAAACATAAAAAAAACAATATACATATTGTATCACCGTAATCGTATCAACCCGCAGAATAAAGTAGAATGGCATTTATAGGGCACGGTGAACGTCATAAGAAATAAAGCATTTAAAACGCCAAAATCGCTATTTTTTGGTCACCTTAGCTCTCAAAAAAAATGTAATAAAAGTGATCAAAAATTGGTTCAAATGAAAACTACACACTGCTCAATCGACCAAACAATAAAAAAGTAATGTAGTATTGCTGTAATCGTGAGATATTGCTTTACAAATTTTGAGGTGCTTTTTCTCCTTTAACCCTTGTAAAAAAATGTTGATATTCATTTTCATATCCTAATTCCACTAAGTTCTGCAAAACATCTCTGGTGTCAAAATGCTAACTATACCTCTAAATAAAACTTCCTGGAGGGGTGTAGATTCCAAAATAGGATCACTTTTGGGCGGTTTCCATTGTTTTGGCATCACAAGACCTCTTCAAACCGGACATGGTGCCTAAAATATATTCTAAAAAAAGGAGGCCCCAAAATCCACTGGGTGCTCCTTTGCTTCTGAGGCCGGTGCTTCAGGCCATTAGCACACTAGGGCCACATGTGGAGCATTTCTAAAATCTGCAGAATCTGGGCAATAAATATTGAGATGCATTTCTCTGGTAAAACTTGCTGTGTTACAGAAAAAAATGTATTACAACTTAATTTCGGCAAAAAAAAGACATTTGTAAATTTCCCCTCTAATTTGCTTTAATTCCGGTGAAATGCCTAAAGGGTTAAGAAACTTTCTGAATACTGTTTTGAATACTTAGAGGGGTACAATCTTTAAAATGGGGTGATTTATGGGGTCTATCCAATATATAAGGCCCTCAAAGCCACTTCAGAACTGAACTGGTCCCTGAAAAAATAGCCTTTTGAAATTTTCTTGAAAATGTGAGAAATTGCTGCTAAAGTTCTAAGCCTTGTAATGTCCTAGAAAAATAAAAGCACGTTCAAAAAACGATGCAAACATAAAGTAGACATATGGGAAATGTAAACTAGTAACTATTTTGTGTGGTATTACTATCTGTTTTACTAACAGATACATTTAAATTTAGAAAAATTTAATTTTTGCAAATTTTTTCTTAACTTTGCTATTTTTCACAAATAAATATTGAATTTATCGACAAAACTTTTTCCCTTACATAAAGTACAATATCTCATGAGAAAACAGTCTCAGAATCGCTTGGATAGGTAAAAGCATTCGCAAGTTATTACCACATAAAGTAACACATGTCAGATTTGAAAAAAATCGTCTGTCTCTACCAGGCCAAAACAGGCCCAGTCCTGACAGGGTTAAGTTATACTCAGTTGTTAAATATGGAGATGTGCTAACCATTACACTATAAGTAATTTTACTGATGCCAAAACCAATGTGAACTAATGCGACTAAAAAATATATACTGCACAAAAAAAAAAAGTATAATATCTGATGTAAAGAAATCGTATCATGTTAAGTACTACAGAATATTGTGGTGTGTAAGAATAAATAATAATTAAAAAGTGAAAATGGGTTCATGTGAAAACAAAAATAGAAAAAAACTGTGAAAATAAATAAAAATAAAAGCATGCAACAAATGTGAAAAGTGTAGAAAATGTGTATGCCAAGCATATGTTTGCAAAATTGGAATACAATTAATAGAATTTTTATATATATATATATATATATATATATATATATATACAGGGTGGGCCATATATATGGATACACCTAAATAAAATGGGAATGGTTGGTGATATTAACTTCCTGTTTGTAGCACATTAGTATATGGGAGGGGGGAAACTTTTCAAGCTGGGTGTTGACTATGGTGGCCATTTTGAAGTCGGCCATTTTGTATCCAACTTTAGTTTTTTCAATGGGAAGAGGGTCATGTGATACATCAAACTTATCGAGAATTTCACAATAAAAACAATGGTGTGCTCGGTTTTAACGTTACTTTATTCTTTCATGAGTTATTTACAAGTTTCTGACCACTTATAAAATGTGTTCAAAGTGCTGCCCATTGTGTTGGATTGTCAATGCAACCCTCTTCTCCCACTCTTCACACACTGATAGCAACACCGCAGAAGAAATGCTAGCACAGGCTTCCAGTATCCGTAGTTTCAGTTGCTGCACATCTCGTATCTTCACAGCATAGACAATTGCCTTCAGATGACCCCAAAGATAAAAGTCTAAGGGGGTCAGATCGGGAGACCTAGGTGGCCATTCAACTGGCCTACGACGACCAATCCACTTTCCAGGAAACTGTTCATCTAGGAATGCTCGGACCTGACACCCATAATGACATAAATAACTCATGAAAGAATAAAGTAACGTTAAAAGCAAGCACACCATTGTTTTTCTTGTGAAATTCTCGATAAGTTTGATGTGTCACATGACCCTCTTCCCATTGAAAAAACTAAAGTTGGATACAAAATGGCCGACTTCAAAATGGCCACCATGGTCAACACCCAGCTTGAAAAGTTTCCCCCCTCCCATATACTAATGTGCCACAAACAGGAAGTTAATATCACCAACCATTCCCATTTTATTTAGGTGTATCCATATAAATGACCCACCCTGTATATACAGTATGTATACAAAAGGTCCCAATACAGCAAGATGTGTATACATGAGAAGGTATGTGTATACATGAAATACCCATACAGAGAAATATATGTGTATGAAAAAAATCTGAAATATTTATTTGTATGCCTTAAACAGCTATCGAATGGCGTATGTTAGTATATAAGAAATATATATGCATGAACAAGATCATAACTTGTATGAGTGCACAAGTGTGTATGTATGTATAAAGAAAGAGATACAACAAAGAGGAGAGGGGAATAGTCAAAAGACAGGCAGCAACAGACACCGATTCATCTCTCCAACATCTTTAAATAGGCATTCCAACCGACTCCATGGATATGTCGAGCACATCCCTGTATATTTAAAGGATCATGGAATATACTCTGAAATACAAACAGTACAAAATGAAAAATCACAATACAAATGGCCAATATATAAAAACTGGACACCATAAAAACACCCAACAAGGGAGACCTGTACACCACTTATAGGAATGCTGCGAAACCCAAACTCTCATTTAAGCCCAATGGTTGGACAGTTTTTAGTTTCCATTTCCAACGGGACTCTAAGGCTGGGTTCACACGAGCATGCTACGTCCGTAAAGGACAGAACGTATTTCGGCCGCATGTCCAGGACCGAACACACTGCAGGGAGCCGGGCTCCTAGCATCAAAGTTACAGTGAAGGAAATAAGTATTTGATCCCTTGCTGATTTTGTAAGTTTGCCCACTGTCAAAGACATGAACAGTCTAAAATTTTTAGGCTAGGTTAATTTTACCAGTGAGAGATAGATTATATTTAAAAAAAAACAGAAAATCACATAGTCAAAATTATATATATTTATTTGCATTGTGCACAGAGAAATAAGTATTTTATCCCCTACCAACCATTAAGAGTTCAGCCTCCTCCAGACCAGTTACACGCTCCAAATCAACTTGGTGCCTGCATTAAAGACAGCTGTCTTAAATGGTTACCTGTATAAAAGACTTCTATCCACAGACTCAATTAATCAGTCTGACTCTAACCTCTACAACATGGACAAGACCAAAGAGCTTTCTAAGGATGTCAGGGACAAGATCATAGACCTGCACAAGGCTGGAATGGGCTACAAAACCATAAGTAAGACGCTGGGTGAGAAGGAGACAACTGTTGGTGCAATAGTAAGAAAATGGAAGACATACAAAATGACTGTCAATCGACATCGATCTGGGGCTCCATGCAAAATCTCACCTCGTGGGGTATCCTTGATCCTGAGGAAGGTGAGAGCTCAGCCGAAAACTACACGGGGGGAACTTGTTAATGATCTCAAGGCAGCTTGGACCACAGTCACCAAGAAAACCATTGGTAACACATTACGCCATAATGGATTAAAATCCTGCAGTGCCCGCAAGGTCCCCCTGCTCAAGAAGGCACATGTACAGGCCCGTCTGAAGTTTGCAAATGAACATCTGGATGATTCTGAGAGTGATTGGGAGAAGGTGCTGTGGTCAGATGAGACTAAAATTGAGCTCTTTGGCATTAACTCAACTCGCCGTTTTTGGAGGAAGAGAAATGCTGCCTATGACCCAAAGAACACCGTCCCCACTTTCAAGCATGGAGGTGGAAACATTATCTTTTGGGGGTGTTTCTCTGCTAAGGGCACAGGACTACTTCACCGCATCAATGGGAGAATGGATGGAGCCATGTACCATCAAATCCTGAGTGACAACCTCCTTCCCTCCACCAGAACATTAAAATTGGCTCGTGGCTGGGTCTTCCAGCACGACAATGACCCGAAACATACAGCCAAGGCAACAAAGGAGTGGCTCAAAAAGAAGCACATTAAGGTCATGGAGTGGCCTAGCCAGTCTCCAGACCTTAATCCCATCGAAAACTTATGGAGGGAGCTGAAGATCCGAGTTGCCAAGCGACAGCCTCGAAATCTTAATGATTTACAGATGATCTGCAAAGAGGAGTGGGCCAAAATTCCATCTAACATGTGTGCAAACCTCATCATCAACTACAAAAAAGTCTGACTGCTGTGCTTGCCAACAAGGGTTTTGCCACCAAGTATTAAGTCTTGTTTGCCAAAGGGATCAAATACTTATTTCTCTGTGCACAATGCAAATAAATATATATAATTTTGACAATGTGATTTTCTGTTTTTTTTAAAATATAATCTATCTCTCACTGGTAAAATTAACCTAGCCTAAAAATTCTAGACTGTTCATGTCTTTGACAGTGGGCAAACTTACAAAATCAGCAAGGGATCAAATACTTATTTCCTTCACTGTATGTACAACGCTAGGAGTCCCTGCCTCGTTGTAGAAATACTGTCCCGTACTGAAAACATGATTGCAGTACGGGACAGTTGTCCTGCAGCGAGGCAGGGACTCCTAGCATCGTACATAACTATGATGCTAGGACCCCGGCTCCCTGCATTGTGTTCGGTCCGGGACTTGCAGCCGAAATACGTTCCGTCAATTACGGACGTAACATGCTCGTGTGAACCCAGCCTAATTGTAATAATCTCTTCATAAGGGATCCACCTCTTAAATCCATTTCCACATGATCGAGGTATGGTTTTAAGATGTTCCACCAATCTATGTTCAGTTCCCCTAGGTGCCTCAATTCCATTGACATGTTCCCTAATCCGCGCTTTCAGCTCCCTTGTTGTAAGTCCAACATAAATCTACATTGTGCATAATAAATGACCACTTTTGTATTGCAAGTAATAGGCCATGTAATTTTATATATTACTGACCTAGCTGAATCACAGAAATCTTCACTAGCGTCAATGTTGGGGCAGGCAATACATCTTCCACACGGGCGACAGCCCCATTTTGGTCTACTTGCTCCAAAAATTGGCTTGTTCATCTGAGGATTGTGATAACTGTGAACCAATGTGCCCTGAAGATTTCTCTCCCGTCTGAAGTCAAAAGATGGTCTTGGGGGTCAATATTTTAGACAAAATCGGGTCAGTTTGAAAAATGGGCCAATATTTAGCCAAGCTGTAAAGGATCTGCCAGACACAGCTTCTGTGTCGACGCCCGTGGTTAGTCAGTCTGCACCTGCTCCTAAGTCTGATCGAGTGACCCCTCCTTCTACCAATCAGGCTGGGAGGCTGAGGAGTGGGAGAGCCTATCACAGCCTGGCCAGACGGAGCTAGCTCCCGCCCTCTGTCTATTTATACCTTCACTTCCTGCTCCTCCTTTGCCTGTGATTCTGTCGGTTTCCTGGCTCTGCTGCTGCTGCTTGTACTTTTGTCCTCTGCTCCATATAGACCCTGGCTTACTGACTACTCTCCTGCTCTGCGTTTGGTACCTCTAACACTCCTGGTTTGACTCAGCTCATTCACTACTCTCCTGCTCTGCGTTTGGTACCTCGTACACTCCTGGTTTGACTCGACTCGTTCACTACTCTCCTGTTCTGCGTTTGCTACCTCGTACACTCCTGGTTTGACTCGGCTCGCTCACTACTCTTGTTGCTCACGGTGTTGCCGTGGGCAACTGCCCCGCTCCCCTAGCTTCTGTGTACCCTTATCTGTTTGTCTGTCGTGCACATAGTGAGCGTAGGGACCGTCGCCCAGTTGTACGCCGTCGCCTAGGACGGGCCGTTGCAAGTATGCAGGGACTGAGTGGCGGGTAGATTAGGGCTCATCTGTCTGTCTCCCTACCCCAGCATTACACAAGCATTGTGTCATTTCAACACATCTCTCATGATACATTGTTACATACCTGTTGCATGTGTTCAAAGACCCCTTGATTGTAGGTTTAAGTAGTTGTGTCCTCGTATTCTTACACGTTCTATCATATGCTTTGCCAATGCGTCTTGTGTTATATCCTCTATCCAAAAATGGTTGTTTCAAAATTGAGGCTTGCTTTTCAAAATCAGCCTCAGATGAAAGGAGACTTTTCATTCTCAGAAATTGGCCTGTAGGAACGGATCTAATCATATGCTTCTGATGCGAGGATGATGCATGTAAGTAAGCATTCACTGCCGTCTCTTTTCTATGGATGTCCGTCTGTAGATATCTATCTTTATCTTTTTTAATGAGTAGATCCAAGAAGTCAATCATCAAGTCACCAGTCTTCTATGCCAGCCTAATGTTGGAATCATTGGTATTCAATTCTGTCATAAACAAGGAAAGTCCCTCTTTAGTAGTGCCCTGCTAAATTGAAAAAATGTCATCAATGAACCTCGTCCAAAAAATAACCTTGCTCATCAATGGCATTAAATCAGATAAAGAAAGGTCTCTCTCCCACAGCCCCATAAATCGATTGGCATAGGAGGGCACACAAGCTGCCCCCATTGTCGTACCCTGGAGCTGCAGGTAAAAAGAACCATTGAAGGTAAAGTAGTTGTGGGTGAGTACAAACTTCAGAAGGACAAGAATGAACTGAGAAGTGGGGGGAGTCCATGTTGGTCATCCTCAGAAAATATGCTACTGCTCATAAACCATCCTGGTGCCGAATTTTGGTGTACAACGATTCGACATCACAGGTGACAAGCAGCATATTCGATTCCAAGTGGACACCCTCCAACATTTGAAGGAGGTCAGAGGAACCCTTTAAAGGAACAGTGTCATCACAAATTTTTTTTTGATATGTTAAAGATGTTAGTGCTTTATTAAAAACGTTTATATTTATTTGTGTGTTTGTGTTTTACTTTTTCTTATTTTTACACTTTTTCTTCCCTATGGGGGCTGCCATTTTTTGTTCCATTTCTGTGTGTGTCGATTAACGACACATACAGACATGGAATACGGCAGCCACAGTCCCATAGGGACTGCGAACGGCTCCCGTCCCGTCCACTTCAATGTACGCCGTCTGTGTGGGAACTGCGCATGCGCCGCTCCCACACAGTCCAATTTGAAATTGGCGCCGTCCGGCGCCATTTTCCTGTGGACCGGAAGTCGCGGCCGGACAGTAAGATTACTACTTCCGGTCGCGGCTTCCGGACTTGTGCACTTGGACCAGCGGCAGCAGACGGAGCGGACGGGCCGGAGGGAGCCGCGGCGGCAGGAGCAGGTAAGAGATTTCAATGTATGTTCGTGTTTGTGTACGTTTACTACTGTATGTAAACCTACTACACTGTGTGTTAGCTCAAAAAATGGCGACACACAGTGTAGGAGGTTAGACCGTTCAAACCCCTCGTTTATCCCGGCACTAGCCAGGATAAAGGAGGGGGGGATGCTGAGAGCTCACTAGAGCGAGGGCTTTTTACCCAATTTTGCAGCAGAAAAGCTATGTGGTTGCTTTACCACATGCAATGCTGCAATTTTGGGAATGGCTCCATCTAGTGACCAGAAATGGTAAATACTATAAATTTGAATCCAATTTATAATATTTCCTGACTCGTGAAAAAAATAAAAAAAATTTGAACAATGTTTAATCACCTACACACTAAATGTTTAATTAAAAAAAAACAAACATGTTTTTCTGGTGACACTATTCCTTTAAGTACGAGGAGAGCGCTTCTACCAAGGGTTTGAGTGTAGCATCAATATACTTACCGATGTTATCACACAGATTCCCTCTCCCCAAAATGATGGGATGACCAGGTGAAGATTTGGAGTTCTTATGTATCTTTGGTAGTAAATAAAGACTTGCTACTTTTGGCTCTTGTACAGTCAGACATTCGAGTAAAGAATTGGAGATGATGCCCTCCCCCATCGGGTTCAGTGTCAGTGGGCTCTGCATGTCTCTGACACGCAGAATCCACCTGTAATCTATCTCACCTAAATTATGAACTTAGATGTGATAGATTACAGGTGGATCCTGTGTGTCAGAGACACACAAGTCCTGCTGTCACTGAAGCAGTCGATCCCCCAGAGCTGGCGGGAGCAGGATTTAGTGCTACATATAGCTGCTATGTATGCAGAATACAGAGCAGTTGTATCTAAAAAAGTAAAACAAATTTTTAATAACGACTGATTAGAAAGTTACACCAAAAACACTGACTGACCTGTTTATAAAAAATAAAAAAAAATGCCCATCTAAGGCTTACATAGTCTTTAAGTGTATGACATTGAAAGCATATTTCTTCGAAATCACGTAGAAACTAAACAATGTACCAATATTTTTTGATAAATCCATTTAGTGTTAACCATTTGTTATAATTTGTTTGCATCTAGTTTATTAATTAAAAAGGCTCCTCTGACAAATGTATGTAAAAGACAGGTCTAAAAAGGGATAAAACAGATTGAAACAGATGACAAACAAATGGCATCTCATGTCTATGGGCATCTTACACTCAACAATAGAATTCGATATTTTGGTATATAAAATACTCTTGTTTTATGATCTAAAATATGTCCTATAATTCAAATGCTATTTTGTTCTGTATGCCTGCTCTATGTCACAGTGTATTTAAAATCCATTAAACATTTTATCATAGCAAGTGTACATTAAAACCTCTGAATGTGCCACAAAGATTCATTAAATGTATAATGCAAGAATAGTATAATCCCAGGATTGACAACAAAAATAGTAATGGAAAATTATATGGCAAAATAAATTGTAAAAATGTCCTATTTTAAAGTTACAAATCCCCACAAAAAAATAATAAGTTTGACAGTTGATATGTGGTTATTATAAACTGTCTTGCGTTGGGAAAGGTTTTCTAATTCTGTCCTTGACACTGTATACACGGCTCTTGCAGGGATAATACAGCCATATACATGAACCCTGTGTGTGATGTGTTTCCTCTGGTCGAAATATTTTAATATTGGGCTCCTACAACGTTCACCACCTACCATTTGGTAGTGTCCACATTATAAACTTTAGTTGCATACATGCTTATATTCTTTGTCCATGGATGACCCATCTATCTAGTGCATCTATAAAAGACAGAGTAATAAATAAAACAGGCAGGTGAGTATAAGGCTGCGTTCACACGACCTATTTTCAGACGTAAACGAGCCGTATTATGCCTTGATTTACGCCTGAAAATACGGCTCCAATACGTCGGCAAACATCTGCCCATTCATTTGAATGGGTTTGCCGACGTACTGTGCCGACGACCTGTAATTTACGCGTCGTCGTTTGACAGCTGTCAAACGACGACACGTAAAATGACTGCCTCGTCAAAGAAGTGCAGGACACTTCTTTGGACGTTTTTGGAGCCGTTTTCTCATAGACTCCAATGAAAACAGCTCCAAAAACGGATGTAAAAAACGCCGCGAAAAACGCAGCGAAAAACGTGAGTTGCTCAAAAAACGTCTGAAAATCAGGGGTTGTTTTCCCTTGAAAACAGCTCCGTATTTTCAGACGTTTTTGGTCACTACGTGTGCACATACCCTAACAGGAAATGGGTGACATAACTAGCAACATCATCTATTGTAGTTGAGAATGACTTGAGAAAGGAAACAGTAGATTCTTCACCTATGCATTATTTATTTATTAAGTAACACATAAGATGCAGCAATGTCCAGAATAGTTAGATCTTCCCAAGGAACCAGATAGGTGTGAGAGGCTCAGTATGGACAGTAAAACGAAAACCATGAATATGGGAAAGGTAAAGTATAGGAGTGATGCCATTGTACTAGTCTACTAACAAATAGACAATATCTCTTGTTCATCTAATGGCCTGTTTTATAGGTGGGACTTTTGTTTGTTAATGTACACTTTTTAGACCAGTATAAAAATAGATGCAGATCGGTCAAGTCTCCGGGGGCATCTGACTGTTGCACACATCTGAATTTCCGTCAACTATGGCTTCAAAACACCTGGAATGGGAAGTGTGTGTATATATATATATACACTTGTGACCTCTTTTGTCAGATTAGTGGAAGTCTGCTCTATATATATATATATATATATATATATATATATATATATATATATATATATAGAGCAGACTTCCACTAATCTGACAAAAGAGGTCACAGTCACTTGTCTCTAGGAAACCTTCCAAGAAAAGGGTGCGGTGTGCCTTTACAAAACCGTTCTGGCACCTGCAGTGTGCCTGTAATAGACCTAACAGATACATCTATTGAAGTTAAGAAAATGTAAAATAGCATGATATTCAGAATATATTAGTCTACAAGTAGATTAGATCATTCATAAATATTATACTATGTGTCTTTTAATAGATAACATACCTGCATACCCTTGTTGTGGTTGACCTGAGGTTGAGCAGGAATATCATAATGAGAATAGGAATAATGAGGCTTCTATAACAAAGCAGGACAATTTCTTAGACTTATAATTCCAGGATTTTTTATTATTGTGGGGTACCTTATATACCTGTTGAATGACTCCTAGATTGAGGTCTGAATTGTATAGTTATAGATAATGGTAGGTGTACATGCTGTATGGCATCCAATAGAGTTCCAAATATAGATATGCATTCTTTAGTAACCATAATAAGATGTAAGTTCCTAAATTGGCCATGAAAGTACAAACAAAGGTTTCTAAAGAAGAGAACTATTGCAGCTCCTTTAACCCTATATCCTCAAGACAACAATTCTTATTTGTGCTTTTAGATCTAGTTAGAATATGAGCATTAATGTGGGTGGCAATTTAAATAGAAATGTCCCCAGGGCCATCTTTGCTTATTACATGAATCACTTATACTTGTAAAGGTAGCAAGTCAGCTAATAGAGAGATATGTTAAATTACTGTATGTGCAATTACATAATATGCAAAGGTAAGTTTTCTAAACATTTAAATGTGTAATTAGCAAATAATATATGATCACTTCCCTTTGTGTTTTTCATGATTTATTTTGTAATAAATGTGACTCACACTTTTAAACAGAAAACAACTTGTAATCGACATTTATTAGAATTATTAAACACAAAATAATAGAATAAATAATCATTTTCAAGCTAATGTTCAACAGAGGCATACTTGAAAGCAACTAGAGGCTTGAACATGTGGGACTAGGACCCTATCAGCTTTGCACTCCTGGGCAGCGAAAGTTTATCACTTTTCTTTGCAAAACTGATCAAGCTCCGTCATTGCATGGGTACTGGGTAGAACACGAGTTGGCAAGCAGCATGGAAAATTTTGGATTTGGGAGTAGCAGGTGGTGATGAAGGATGATGACGATAGCTATTGGTCATTTACAGAACTGAGTGCTTAGGCTTCGTTCACATCTGCGCCAGGGTCCCGTTCCGACGTTCCATCAGAGCTTTTCGTCGGAATGGGAACCTGACTGACACAAACGGAAACCAAAAGTTTCCGTTTCCATCACCATTGATTTCAATGGTGACGGATACGGTGGTAATTGTTTCCGTTTGTCTCAGTTGTGCAAGGGTTCAGTCGTTTTGACAGGATCAATAGCGTAGTCGACTACGCTATTGATTCCGGCAAAACGACGGAACCCTTGCACAACTGGGACAAACGGAAAACCATTAGCACCGGATCCGTCACCAAAGGTTTTAGTTTATGTCAGTCAGGGCTCCATTCCAACGGAAAGCTCCGATGTTCCATCGGAACGGAGCCCTGGCGCAGATGTGAGCGAAGCCTTAGTTGTGTAAATAGCTAGACAAAAGAGAGGTGGATGCACGACTGTTGAGAGCTTTTAATGTTAAAGTAGACTTTTGAGCATTAGTGGAACAATGAGTAAAGATTAGCCTGATGGCTACATTCATGACACATTACAATAGACCCAGTCTAGGGACAGGAACGCCAATTAAAATGTGCTAATTAATTGAAAAGTTATTGTTATATAAGAAAGGGGTTTTAGCAGTAATGTTGGTACGGAAGGGAAGAACATGAGAGATATTGTTTAAATGAAGAATATGGAAAGTGTACTTGTATAAGAAGTAAAAGACAGTTCTAAATCAAAGGGGACATGAAGAAAACATGCATGTGGTACAGGGATAATAATAGTTGTATGGACTGATCTGTCTATTACTGATGTTTTGTTAGAAAGTAGAAATACTAGGAGTTGAGTCTGGGTCAGTTTAAAGAGGATCTGTCACTAGTTTATTAGTGCCCTATTTCCTAACTAATCGAATATACACTGTCATGCTGATAACTACAGTGCAAATTGTGTCCCAAAACTTTTATTATTTTCAATGTTATTAGCTTTTTTCTAAATATGCAAATGAGGCTATACTAGTCACATGGGAGGGAACGCTTCGTTTTCTCTATGGGCAGTGTAATATTTTCTGTATGACGCTGTCCAATCAGTGTCATACAGTTCTCCTATTCCCAGCCCAGCGTGATCTCCGCTTCAATCACAAGATTGTGCTGTGTTGTCACTTCCGGACACAGGTCCTTCAACACAGTGACTTAGCGCTCCTCCAGGAAGACGGTCCCTGCATCGCCTCCAGACGTGCCAGGACGACTCTCATCCACAGCAGCAGCAATGACCGTCTTCCTGGAGGAGAGCAGAATCGCTGTGTTGAAGGAAAAGATAAGAGTGAGGAAGGTAGGTAGGTAAATAGGTAGAAAGTGCAGATAAGGAAGTAGTGGTAAGAATTATTAAATATCCTATATTTGTCCCTTAAGTAGGAGGAAAGATCTTGGATGGAGAGGTCTATTGTTGGGGGTTCCAAAGGTACAGAAGCGTTGTTTTCCAGACACCAATATTATATGGTACTCTAGTTCTTTAAATCTACAGAATGTAAGCACACCTAGCACTAGATCGCTGGCGTCAGCTAGATATACCGAAAACGTACGTCTGGATTGCATGTAAAGGACATGGTAAGCATCAAACAGAGCCTGGTAGGAAATAGGATTTATCAAAACTATTGTACAAAATACTTAAGACGATATTTGTCTTTTAAAGTGGAATAGCATAGGTACAGCTATAACTCATAGCTTGTGGAACATGCCAACATGTTGTCTTTCAAACAGGCAAGTACTCTAACCTGTTGTACATGTTTTATATCATTATATCAGTCTGTAGGAATGCCATCATGTGAATGAGACCCATATTTCTTTATTTGTCCTTTTAACTATGGCTATTATAGTTACCAGATCAATGCTTATAGATGGTGAAGGCTAATCTATTCACAGTGACACTCACACTTTCTTTTATTTTGAGTTTTATTACATATACAGTATTGATCTTTTAAATGGAATTAATTTATGTATGAGGTTTGTATTTGCATTTCGTCGGTTTTATGGTACACACCAAGATCGTGAAGTGACTATAATAGCACCTAAAAAGTCTGAATCATAGTCTGAGATGAAAACAATCACAATATAAAATGTAATCATTTCTTTTAATACATGAATAAACAAGGAGAGTATTGCATTGAAAAAACAAAAATGAACGTCTTTATTTTAGAAACAACCAGAATAATGCAAACTTTGCATCAGTGGGAGATTTATTTATATGCTTCAAAAAAATTTCCATTAAACACATTTTAGCTGAATTGGCTTATACACAATAAAAGTAACACAATTACATTGAAATGACAACCTGCTCTATAGCAGACACCTCTTTAATTAACTGTCATTCTACCTAGAAAGTTTTATTTATTGGTATTAAATTTAACAATCCTCAAAGTGAGCGTGGCAACATAATAAAAACATAAAGTATTGTCAGAAGTTTTGAATTCTAAATATATATATACACCCTAATTCACAAACTAAAGACGTCAAACATACTGATACAAGAGCAGATTAAAGCAACAGTTCCCACCAGGATGAAGACAAGCTGCAATGTTATATGAGGGAGGTCTATCCTCACATCGATCATTCATGAGGGGGGCAGATGCAACGTATTATAAAATTGTACACAGATAATGCTTCTATAAGGTGCCAGTCACATGGTTATGGGTAGTTTATCATGCTATTAGTCATACCCATACTATTAATAATAATAATAATAATAATAATAATTTTTATTTATATAGCACCAATATATTCCGCAGCACTTTACAATTTAGAGGGATCATGTACAGACAATATCAGATGTTACATAGTGACAAAGCTAATTTACAATTCAAACAAGAGGAGTGAGGACCCTGCTCGCAAGACCTTACAATCTATGAGGAAATAAGGGAGACATAAAGTGTAAAAATGCTTAAAGGGAATGTGTTGCCAGAAAAACATGTTTTTTTAAAAAAAATTAAACATTTAGTGTGTGGGTGATTAAACATTGTTCAAATTTTTTTTATTTTTTTCACGAGTCAGGAAATATTATAAATTAATTCTAATTTATAATACTACCCATTTTTGGTCACTAGATGGAGCTATCCCCAAAATTGCAGCTTTGCAAAATTTTGTAAAAAGCCCTCGCTCTAGTGAGCTCTCAGCATCCCCCCCTCCTTTATCCTGGCTAGTATAGGGATAAACGAGGGGTTTGAACGGTGTAACCTCCTACACTGTGTGTTGCCATTTTTTGAGCTAACACACAGTGTAGTAGGTTTACATACAGTAGTAAACACACACAAACACGAACATACATTGAAATCTCTTACCTGCTCCTGCCGCCGCGGCTCCCTCCGGCCCGTCCGCTCCGTTTGCTGCCGCTGGTCCAAGTGCACAAATCCGGAAGCCGCGAGCGGAAGTAGTAATATTACTGTCCGGCCGCGACTTCCGGTCCACAGGAAAATGGCGCCGGGCGGCGCCAATTTCGAATTGGACTGTGTGGGAGCGGCGCATGCGCAGTTCCCACACAGACGCCGTACACTGAAGTCAATGGGACGGGAGCCGTTCGCTGTCCCTATGGGACTGTGGCTGCCGTATTCCATGTCTGTATGTGTCGTTAATCGATACACACAGAAATGGAACAAAAAATGGCAGCCCCCATAGGGAAGAAAAAGTGTAAAAATAAGAAAAAGTAAAACACAAACACACAAATGAATATAAACGTTTTTAATAAAGCACTAACATCTTTAACATATAAAAAAATTATTTGTGATGACACTGTTCCTTTAAGTACAATGGTCCAGCCAGATTTTATACACATGGGGTAGTACACATAAAGCTGCATTAGCCGGTCACCAGCCAGTGACAGTGTATGGCAGACATGAAGTGCATTAGGGTGCAAGGAGGGGATACTGCTAAATGAAGGGCCTCTGTGGTAGCGCATTCCAGAGGACTGGTGCAACACGAGAAGAATCTTGGGGACGGGAGTGGGAGGGTCATATAATGGATGTTAATCGGAGGTCGATGGCAGAACGTAGTGCGCGAGTAGGCTGCTAGAAGATCTATTAGATCAGGCGGGCTGCCCAGCACCCTCTAAGTGCAGCAAACAAAGAACTGACACCCCGTTCTTTCCAGATTGAATCCTGCAAAAATTACTAACATGAATAATTAGATGAAATTTTATAAGCTTGTAACGCCATCAGAGTTGTCATAGGTCTCTTGGAGGTTTCCCACACTAATGCCAATATTGCAGTTGACTTGTTTGTTTTTATTAAGATGGTCTGCTCTATGAAGACTTACAGCTTTGACATATACTTTTAATTTTGTAAATGCATGTACTAAGGGATATTAAATGACTTGGAAATGTTTTGTTTTTTTTATCTTTGCACTGACTGGTAATTCTCAAAAACTTTGTCACATAGTTGTTTGGAGTGTTCTCTTTAATTAATGGCGTCTGGAAACGGACTCATTAAAGAAGTCGGACCTTCCAGATACAGGTATATTTACACTACAGTCACTTTGAACACCTTCGCTGGACATTGATTTTCTCAATTTGAGTTTATATGTGACTTCTAAAACCAATTGATTGTTCCAGTGTATTTAGGTGTATCATGGCATTTGAGGTTAATAGTACTATATTTAATTATTTTGTGTTAATAAATGCAATGAAAGTAGATCACTTTGTAAAGATTTGCTGTCCAAAGACATAGTTTGAAGTTTGTGGGCCCCAAAATTTCTAAAATGACCCCTCCCCCAACATGTGCCATTTGCAATACTGATGTCAACTTATGTGGTAGAGGGGACTTTGGGCCCCTTCAGACAGTGGGCTCAGGTGTGACTGCTACCTCTGCATCCCCTATAGCTCGATCCCTGTTGCTGTCACGTTGTTAATCAGGTTCAAGCCTCATTAAGTCCACTGTGATTCAATGTTGCTGCACAATAAAACATGAAAAAGTCTGAGAAGGACTGAATACTTTCCATAGGAATCGTGTGGACCATTAGAGAGATACTATATGTGTGATATTGTGTTCTTTAAAACTGTGTAATGTTTCCACTTCTGGTGTGTTACTTTAAGTATCATGTATTATGTGCATCACTTCACTGACAACACTGGTGTAAGTAACTGGAGCAATACGCAGGAAATCAAGAGATTCTATTACATAACAGAGAATATTAAAGGAGGACAGATTGTATGACTGCAGACAATAGCAGACAAGGCAACCTGAACTGATGCTTCTTAGTGATGTCCATGTAATGTATAATGCATTCACTTTTTGAGAAAAACTATACACTCACTATTCAGCAACTATTCAATGGGCATTAGGTATCACAAATTCTTTATTTTTATCTCTCCAGAGAGATAAAAGCTGACAAGTAAGGATTTTTTATCACCTACTGTACTCCATTCTCTTTCATGGGCTGCTACTGTACATGCGATATGAGACTTATAATGGTACAAGTGCCCAAAGCAGCAAAAAATATATTTCTCAGTGAAATTAATTTCCTTCTCTTCAAAGATAACTGTTAGACGTTGCAATGCCCTCAATATTAGATAACAACCCTAATTACAGTAACAATTATATTCAGTCATAGACGGGATTTAATGCTTTAAGAACCATAAAGTATAAACTCATTGGCAAGTAAAAAAAGTACTTGAATATATCATTATCTTAATGTATTCAATTAAACAAAATAGATATGTGATATTGGGAAATGCATTGAGCATATTGAGAGTTCTAATTTCAGGTAAAAAAAAACTAAATAATGTTTAAAAGTCAACTCATTAGGAATGCAACAAAAATGTGCAAAGTTTAAAAAGAAAATTCTGTACTTCACAGTCTTTCAGTAGAAAGATTTTAGATAGAGTGAATATATTATCAGGGCAAATTCGAAAGAATTTAATTGTGACGTCAGACATCCAAAAAGTAAAATCCCCGCAAACATGCGCATTGATATTGTCTATTTGATAAAATAAGTTTCTTAGCTTCGTTGACCAAAATATACTGCAATACAGTAATTGAATATTAATATCACCCAGTACTGGAATAATACTGCTATGCATTGACTGAACAAGGCTGGTTTCAACACCATGTTTGGGAGATCTGCTTTCCCGCACGTTTTATTTAACCCATTACCGGCATTTGACATAAATGTATGTCATAATCGGTAGGTGGAAATATGGAGCGGGCTCAACGAGCTGAGCCAGCTCCATATGCCGAGGGAGTCAGCTGTATATTACAGCTGACACCTTGCTAAACAACTGGGATCGGAGATAACATTAGTTCCCGGCCTTTTAACCACTTAGATGCCGCAGTCGATAGCCCAGTGCATCTAAGTAATTAGACACCCCCTCTGTCACCCTATCCCTGACCCGGCGATGCGATCAATGAGTACCAATGGGTGTCAGGGAAGCCTGGGGCCTAATGAAGGCCCCCAGGTCTGCCACCTTAGTAGTCCTATCAAGCCCTGCCAGACAGGGCTTAATAGGAGCCAGCAAAAGGCACAATACACTGCAATACTTAATTGTGCAAACGATCACATGTTCAAGTCCCCTAATGGTACAATTTTTTTTAAATATTAACGCTTTTAGAAATACAGAAGAAAATCTTAAAAGCAAAAAAATCAAAACCCTTTTCTCCTAAAGTAATGTAATCAATGAAAAACAATAAAATAATATGTATTGCCGCATCTGTAAAAGTCCAACTATTACAATACAACATTATGTATCCAGCAGGGAGGACACCGTTAAAAACAATATATATACACCAGAATTGCATTTTTTTTTTGGGTTACCTTGCCTCCTCCAAAAAAATAGAATAAAAATAATATAAACATTTCTAAGAGGTTAATACCAACTTCTCTGGTGGTCCAGGGTATTAAATCTTTTTGTGAGACTCTTGCAAAACTAGACTATAAACGTTCCTGGTGCTCTAGGCTAGTGAAGGGTTAATGGCAGCTTCTCTGATGGCCTAGGGTAGTTTAGGGGTTAATGTCAGCTTCCCTTGTGATTCAGGGCAATTTAATATGGTTAATGCCTACTTCCCTCGTGGTCCAGGGCTTCCTTGGTGGTCTAGGGGAGTAGAGGGGTTAATGCTGACTTCCCTGATAGTTGATACTTGGTGTTCAGTGGTTTATTCACATCCCCATGCTCCTCTGCAATGTCACCTGTGTCGTGTAGCTATAATGTTCAGCTACTTCCTGCCCTGTTATCGGACGCACAGAGTTTTCTCTATTATGGGATTTATTAATGTAGCTGAGGGAGTTCCCCAGTTAAAGTACTGGCACCCCCCCCCCCCCGCCCCCCCTAGGCCGTTGCACCCTTCGCCCATTCGCATAAATTCTCATCTATACGTATTTATCTTATATATAAATAATCAAGTGCCAGGGGCAGTGCTTCTGCCACTGGAGGCATGGCTATAATACTGGGGTAACGTAATGTACCCTGTGTCACTACAGAGGCTGGACACGATAATTGATGGCTCAAGGGTAACAGAAATAGATATTAAAGGGATTTTCCTAACTGAACATATTCCTTCTCTAATACAAGCAGCCGCATTAATCAACAGATTGCCTGGTTGCTGAAACCCTCAGCGATCATTTGTCATCGCTAGGAGACTCTGTGGGTGGCCACACATTTCCCTGCAGCTGCTGTGTAGTATTATATGGAACTGATTCAGGCTGATAGAGGGGGTTTAAGCAGAAGAACCCTCTCTATGATGTCAGTATGCACTAGTAAATAAAAATATGGGGGTTAACCCATTAGTAAACCACAATTTAATAATATTGTCAGTCAACACTACAAAAGATTCCTAAATTCTATTCCAATCATACCGCTAACTGTGTGGGTAGATATATGTAGATAGATAGGTAGATAGACACCTGCACATTTTTAGAGTCCTTTCTCCTACCTAACACATTGGAATAGGGCACTAAGCCAGACAACAATCTTTTAGCAGTCTCTTTTCGGTTACCATGGTTCAGTGTCATCACCCCTGATCTGTGTAAAGAAGTAGTTGGTGCAGCATGTAAGGCATGGCTAAGGTATTTGTTTGTGGGACACTAGATCCTCTCTTGAGGCTCAGCTTCCTGACGGCAAATGACTAGCAGGTAACAGTGGTAGCTAGTAGGGGTGTGCAACATTTATTTAACTAATGCTACATGTGGGTTTCTGCTGACAGTGATTGGTTCAGGCTGGGTTATTAAGAAACGGACTGATAAACTCTCTCGTATTGAATGACAGAACAGTACAGGGTTGGGTGGCTAAAAGGCCATATACTTCCACCAGGGCAGGGTGTTGTCTGAGTAGAAGTTGTCATCTCAAGGGTACGGATCTGGTTCCTTTTATCCCACCACACTATGATGATATTGGTTATACTCTTAGTTGCTTCCCAACTCATAATTCACAGAGCTATCATTTCTGTATCTTGCACTAATGAGGGTTAATAAGTCTGAAACAACTCTATGCAAGATGAAATAAATGGCTCTATAATTTTAGGCTTTATCTGTGCTATAAGCTAATCGATGCATATCTGGCCACATGGGTAAAGGAAAAATCTGCATGGCTCCATACGATCCTAAAATCACAAATTATCCTATTGTTTTGTTTTTGTGATGAAATGCAAAAGATAATTTCAAAAAACAATACAGTCAAGTGAGGAGGAACCTTTCTGCCAACCCCAGTTTCATGAATACAATATAAAAGGCTACATTGATAGAAGGTATTATGATAAGTAGACAATGGTTGTACAATATGATAACTACTCATTTACAATCTAACAACAGGTTATAAAATCTAGAAAGCATGATATTTTTTAAGATTTGCGCTATGAATGGCCTACAGATATACAATAATATTGAACGTGTGCCATATATTGGTCAAAAATCTTTAATTCAGATACAGGACATAAAGTGCAGTTTCGTAGATGTGTGTAACATCTACGAAACTGAGTTCATTTCGGCATTCTACCAGAAAATCCTGACGATTTGGTACTTAAGTTGATCCCCATTGAGATGCTGCGACCAGACTTTCAATGGCATGTAATGCTTGAAAACCTTCTATGGGGTTGAATTAAAGCAATTCTATGAAGAAGAGTAGGACAAAATTTATCCTAAGTTGTTGCGAGTCTGATCTTTGAAGTCTGTTCTTCGTTTATCAAGCATTTGGAAGTCTTGGGTTGCAGCAGTTGCTCTAAAGATGGAACAAACCAGTATTAAGTGAAGGGGACTATTACTTTTTGACACAGAGAAAGTTAATGATAAATTATTTTTTGCATTTAATACTGTACATGGTCCATTTAAAAACGGTATTTTGTGTATGCTCAGGTTGTCTATGTCTTATGTTAAAGGTTTTTTTTAAAGTTCTTAAACAATTAAGTGTGATAAATATGCATAAAGAAATAGGATAGAGGGAACATAACTTTTTATGGCACTGTAAATATCAGAAAAAAAAATACACTTAGTATACTTATTTGGTGCAAAGTAAATAAAATGTTGCTAAATATATTAGATTTCATATCATATGTAACAAATCATTCATTAGCAAAACCTTTCTTTAACCTAGGTGTTAGCAGGCCAACGAAATTGTGAATGCTGCATGTGCTTGAGGATGTATTCAGATATTGTGGCAAATTGTGGTTTTGTTGCAATTTTGCTAAAATAACCACACTCTTCTAAATTAAGCATTGTTTGTAACATTTTTTACATCCAGGCTCTATGTGAATCAGAAGAAAGTGTGCACTACCTAATATCTACTCCAGAATATTGTCTGGGCCAATATTTATGACGGTGCCCCACTATGTTTTTACAAAGGGTTTTGAACGATAGTATTGAATTTTACCATATCTCCTCACTTTCAGACAGATTAAATGGGGACACCAGAATGTGGCACACAAATTTTGTTCCCTAGCTTTCTAGTAGCCTTTGGAGCTTTTCTTAATAATGGCAGCTACATGGTGCACATAAACAGCCCCCATAAGTGCCAGCCACATTCCCCACATACATGCAAACCACAGCTCCCCTACACCGGGCTCCAGTCTCCTGCATGTCTTGTCATGAGAGATAGACAGCTTGACTGAGTGATGCTGCCACCTGTTGCCAATGCTGAATAGGTCTCCTCTAAAACAGGAGCTATAATTATTGCAGTCTCTCAAGTCCTAATGGGTTTATGGCACCTTTCAGGATTTAGCGGGACTCCCCCAAGAGCGGAACTTGGCCCGATACCCTGGACAGTCACGCTGAATCTGGGAAATTTGGGGCGTTTGGATATTAGGCATAGGGGCAGATTTATTAAGAGTGGCATTTCATACACCAGTCTTAGCATACTGAGCGCTGAAGTAAAATGGGCTTAATTTATTAAGAGGTGCACAACCCTTAAGAAATGAGGCGCATCTCTGGCTGTTCGTGCGCCATGATATTCTATGCCAGCTATGAGCTGGAGCAGATGTCTTCTATAATTTACGCCAGTTTTTGTCGCAAATTATAATGATATTGTCAAGCTCTGAGTGGCCATGCCCCCTCTGCTAAACCCGCAAGCTTTTTTAAAAAGTGACGAAGGCAGCGTAAAGCTGCAAAAGTCACTACATTTTTACACAAAATCTGATTTCTTTTTTTTGCACAAATTATTACTTTTATATACCATAACACTGGTGTAGTGTTTGCTATTTTCCCCTTATAGTACATCATATGTGATCTCAACAACTTGTAAGTCATAGAAGGTTATAGAAGAAATTAAACTGTCACTAACCATTTGTGATCTGTAAATACATGCCTTGTATATTCTCAACTCTTTAATATTTAGAACACTGTATGCCATTTTTTATTTTTTTGTGTGCAGTATAGCTAAAGGGATTTGGCAACGAAAGAGATTTTGGAAATATTTCTCTTCCGATTCTGTGATGTTCTATAATTACAGTTGAGACAATGATTAAAGGCTATGTACACCTTTTAAATCGGTTTTCTTTTTATAAAAAATATCAGTGTGTTTGGTGCAACTTTCTAAATACTTTTTATTAAAAATTATTTTTACTTTTTGAGATACAGCTGCTTTTTATCCTGTATACGGAGCAACTGTATCGTGCGCTAAGACCTGAATCCATCAGGTCCACAGGATTGACGGGTTCAGTGACAGCGGGTCCTGCATGTCTCTAACATGCAGGATCGAGATACCGTATTACCAATCACATCTAAGTTCATAACTTAGATGTGATCGATAACAGGTGGATAATGCGTGTCAGAGACAAGCAGGACCCGCTTACACTGAACCTGTCAGGTCGTCACTGACCTGACGGATTCAGGTCTCAGCGCACGATACAGCTGTTCTGTAGCACAGGATACAAAGCAGCTATATCTCAAAAAGTAAAAATTATTTTAAATAAAAAGTAATTAAAAAGTTGCACCAAACACACGGATACACATTTTTATAAAAAAAAAAAAAAAACAATTTCAAAAGGTGTACATGGCCTTTAATTAAAGGGGTTGTTCACAATCGCTACTTGTTAGAAAGGTCTTTTCACACTTAACTAGTCATAAAGTATCCCCCTGCTGGGACCCACTCTCTATACCAGATGTTTCTCGACTCTTTTAACGTTCTCTTCATCAGCAGTTCAGACAATGAAAGGATTATTTCCACTTAATGTTCTTATTTTTCTGTTATTTCCGGTTCACTATTCTGCTTTGATGAATATATACAAACTACCACAATTAGTTTTCTATAATAAGTATATGCTATGAAAATCCTGCTTGCACATTGCCTATTCAGACACTGTTCAGAGGTGATACTTTCCCACAGCCATCTGACTTTGACATCTATTTTGTTTTGCAGTGCTGTCACTCACAGGACCACAGAGATAAAAAGTGTGGCACACATTCAAGTACTCTGCACCAGGACATGCGGCAGATAAAGGAAGAAAATTCAGGACCAACACGGCCAAAGTAATTGTATTATTTTCATATCATCTCAGCTGTGACAGTGATCCATACATTATTTATCACATTGCATTTACTGGATGCCAAGTGACAAATGAGGCCCTAAGGATTGCAATGAATTGGATTGGACTATCAGGCTTCCGATTTTATTTATTTGCACCTTACTTCATGGGGGAAATTAAATATTTGTGACATACGATCTACTAGAATCCAAATCCTGAAAGACATGTCTACTTAACCTTATATCATACTATCATATATTATACCTCCAGACCATTAGGACAATGTGCCCACGCAGCAATCATGACTAGCAGTTATAACTATGAACTGTTTCGGCACTGTGTAACTACTAAGCAGTAGTGCCTGATTGCCATACCCACATATATCAAACTTTCCCCACGCAAATATTTTCCATACAGTGGCACCACATGACAAATTCTGCTCACTATTTTGTCTTCACAGTAGTGCCCATATAGTATTAGTCAAGGAGTAATACCCTGACAATAGTGCTTGTCATATTGTATTGCACAAGCAGTAGTATCAGTCATAGTGTATTACAGAAGTGCCAGCCATAGAAGTGGTAACATATTGTTGTCAGCCTCATAGCTTTGCTCATACAGTGGTACCAACCTTACTAGTAACCAACCAACCAACCAACCAACTAACCAAGTAGTGCTGCCCAAAGCATAATTCCGGTATATAGCAGTTCCAATACAAAAGTGCAAGTTGACAAATACGAATGTGCTCCACATACAGTAATACTGCAAATAATTCCATACATCCTCGCCCTATTAACCTCAATAGCAGTTGAGAGGATGAAGCTCCATTGCCGTCCATTTGTTTTTGCAGGCATGAAGATGTTGGTTGATGAAGACGGAAGAGAATGTGAAAATCAGCTGGCCAGTAGTGCTTGCTGGGCCCTTACTAACCTTAGATGCTGTCCATTGGACATCTACAGTCTTCTTTTCTTCTAATAATAATATAATAACTATAATAGTATTATTTTTTTACACTTTATAAATATAGACTTTTGTAACAAATAATGCAACTTATGAATGAACTTCATTTGTACATTAATGAAGAAAACATAAGAATAAGAAATCACTGCTGTTCTCTGGGCTTAAATAATGGTCTTTATTTGAACGTCTTGAACACAAAATGGACGATTTCACTTGATTTATATAAAGTCAAAGTTTTCTGCAGTGCTGTAAATCTGAGAGATAAAGTGAATTTTCAGTGAAATAATGCAGTAACATACATTGTAGAAGACATAGCTATTTCCCCCAACTGAAAACTGACTTCATGCTTCATTACCATTACACTCTACTTAGCAACAGAAAAATATGGATTGACAGTACATAAATATTATTCAGAATTTCCAATCTTTGTACACGATATCCTCTGCTATATTTGAAGAAAACACTTCACCATAAATAAAATTACATGTTTATGGGCCCGAGCACTGAGCCCTGGAATTAATTTTCGGTCAGGAAAGGATTTATTAAAGGGGTATTCATCTTCAAGGGAGTCTGTCGTCACATTTTCACCTCCCAAACGGCTAAATAGGGAAGGATGATAGTTTTTCAAACACATCTATACTGTGTCAGCCCATCATATACCATAAAAACTGCTTTTATTCCTCTGGGTACTGTATGCAAATGAGCATGGAAGAGTCCTATAATCCAGGAAGTGTCCTGCATTCTACGTGGTTTCTGCTTAGAATGCAGGACACTTCCTTGTTTGCAGGACTCTTCAGTGCTTATTTGCATATGGCGCCCGGAAGAATGAAAGCACTTTTTATGGTCTGACTTGGGCAACATAGGTATGCTTGAAAAACTATTATCCTTACTTGTATAGCGGTATTAGCGGTTTTGGAGGTGAAAATGTGACAACAGACTCCCTTTAACCAAGTATGCCATATCCACATGCCATAAGTGCTGGATAGTTGAAAGTCCCAGATGTGGGACGCATACCTATCGGGAGAACGGGGATCCAGTGACCCCCCTTTTCCCGATTCCATACAGTTCAATGTGCACGCAGCCCTCGTCTTTGAAAATTATGGGAAGAGCTGAGCAAGCATAGCGGCTATGTCTCTGTGGGGGGATCTGCAGATAGGCTGGCAGTTCTCATGTCTGAGGAAGGAGTACAAGATTAAAAATCACATTATTGAGGCTGGTAGAAAACGGGAAGCTTAGCCAGGATACTGATCACAAAGCTCTGCTACTTTCTTAGAAGCAGGCGCAGAACTGGGTAATGAGCTTCTCAGTGTGAGAACATAACAGCTAGTGCCCACCTACTCTGGAGCTGAAATCAGTAAAAAAAAAAACAACTGACAATTATAAATGTAGCCTGCAGAGGGGAAAACTGCTAAAAAATAAATAAATAAATAAATAATATAGGTGACATTACGGTCAGGAAAACGTATTATTCAATTACACATATGACGGCTGATTCTGAAGATTCACCTGGAATGATAGGTACGCTTCAAGCTCATACACTAAAGATAATTGTAGCAAAATCCCAATTGGGAAAAAAAAGGTTTTTAGTTACTAGACATCAACAAAAATGGTTCTATAAACTGACAACATAGAAGAAAATATTGAGAAATTGAAAGTGTATTAGAAAATCGCAAATCCTTTCATTATACAATAATAAAATTTTATATCCAGGTAAACCCTTTACATAAAAAAGATGTGATAAAATAGCTATCAAAGAGTGAAACGTCTCATTGGTCGTACAGTCATTCTAAGATACTAAAATATAATTGCAGATAATAACAGACAGAAAAAAAACCAACAAACAATATTGTAGGAAATCACGACAATGTTCATGTAGCTGAATATCTTCCTTTTTTGTTAGTAATTTTTTGGCATATTCATTGAATGAACTGATCTGTTTATTTCTTCTTTTCTAGGTCGGAAAACATCAAAGCATCAAACAAGTTAGTACAGAGAAAAGAGATTGCAGGATCATTTAGTTATCTAGAAGAAGTAAGCACAACTTGTCACTGGTCAATAAATCCATCAAATCCAAAAAATACAATGTGGTGTGTGAGGGTATGTGCACACGTAGTGACCAAAAACGTCTGAAAATACGGAGCTGTTTTCAAGGGAAAACAGCCCCTGATTTTCAGACGTTTTTTGATCAACTCGCGTTTTTCGCGGCGTTTTCGCTGCGTTTTTTACGTCCGTTTTTGGAGCTGTTTTCATTGGAGTCTATGAGAAAACGGCTCGAAAAACGTCCAAAGAAGTGTCCTGCACTTCTTTTGACGAGGCTGTATTTTTACGCGTCGTCGTTTGACAGCTGTCAAACCGACGCGTAAATGACAGGTCGTCTGCACAGTACGTCGGCAAACCCATTCAAATGAATGGGCAGATGTTTGCCGACGTATTGTAGCCCTATTTTCAGACGTAAAACGAGGCATAATACGCCTCGTTTACGTCTGAAAATAGGTCGTGTGAACCCAGCCTAATACTCAAATGCTCGGGGGGGGGGGGAGTTCTTTTTAAAGAGACGCAGCTGGTATGGAGTCCATGGCAAATAAAATATGCAAGTTAGTTCTCCTCCAGGAGAAATAATACAATCTCTCCAGTGCCATCTATTGGCGGTAGATTCCCTGTATGTCAATGTCTGACCCGTGGAAGAACCTTGAAACATGGCTTGGGATTTTAGTCAAGCCAGAGTCTTATTGACTTACAAGGAAGCTACCTCCAATAGGTGGCACTAGAGAGTTTGTTTTCCTTCTCCAGGAGAACTATATACTATAAACATATTTTCTTTCCATTCCAATGGAGTTTTGCTTATACTAAGACTCCATATCATGTGTCTCTTTAAAGAGGCTCTGTCACCACATTATATGTGCCCTATCTCCTACATAATGTGATTGGCGCTGTAATGTAGATAACAACAGTGTTTTTTATTTTGAAAAACGATACATTTTGAGCAAGTTATGAGCAATTTTAGATTTATGCTAATTAGTTTCTTAATAGACAACTGGGCGTGTTTTTACTTTTTTACCAACTGGGCATTGTGAAGAAAAGTGTATGACGCTGACCAATCAACGTCATATACTTCTCTCCATTCATTTTAAAGCAGTATTCGTAATACACGCTGTACAGTCACATACTCCCACATTAACTTTACCGAAGTGTCTTGAGAGTGAAGAGACATCGCGCCCTGGCTGGAGGCAATGTCTATTCACTCTCAAGACACTTCGGTAAAGTTAATGTGGGAGTATGTGACTGCACAGCGTGATCTCGCGAGATCATGCTGTGTTGCGAGTACTGCTAAAAATGAATGGAGAGAAGTGTATGACGCTGATTGGTCTTTACAACACTCAGTTGGTAAAACAGTAAAAACACGCCCAGTTGAATATTAAGAATCTGATTAGCATAAATCTAAAATTGTTCATAACTTGCTCAAAATTTATTGTTTTTCAAAATAAGAAACAGTGTTGTTATCTACATTACAGTGCCGATCACATCATGTAGGAGATAGGTCACTTATAATATGGTGACAGAGCCTCTTTAAAGAGAACCAGCACCTCTCACCCAGCCAGCATGCACCCTACTCTGTACTGACAAGGAGAGAAAAAAACACTGTCTACAGATGGATGTCTCTACCTTTTGGAGAAGACTGGCTTGGCTAAAATTCCTAGTAATTTTTTTAAGGCTCTTTTACGGGTAGGACATTGACTTACAGGGAAGCTACCTCCAAATGGTGTATTTGAATGAATATAATAAAATAACCAAGCAATTACTCACTTAATCTACGCTAATCCTCTTTGGTTGAATCCCACATCAAAGGAATATGAAATGTACTGTTAAAAACTAATACATTAGACAAAATTCAACAATGTTTCTACCAGTGAAAAACACAATGAACCTCCATTTTTTTTCTTCTTCTTTACTGAATAGAATACCGCAGCATGCTATGCTGTTTTCACTGTCAAAAAGCAATACCTGATGGAAAGTAGCAAATGCAAGTGTGAATAGAGCCTTATAAAAGTAGTCTGACAGATCGCTAGGCTCAAATGATAAATGTGTGCTAGTTTTTATGTAGTACAAAGGTAAACTTGTCATAGAAATATGTCAGAACATAACATCAGAGGTCTGTGAGTCGTTTCCTAAAACAAAGGGGCTTGTGCATCCTGTTTGGAGAAGTTATGTGTCGGGGAATAGTGATTTTTTTGTTTTGCCGCTTAATCGGGGAGGGACTGACAAACCTTTACCTGATAGAAATCAGAAAACGGCTATCACTAGAATCTCTCAGTACTGGCCTTCAGTTCTGGGCCTGTAATTTCAAGGTCAAAAGTGAAATGTGGACCTAGCACAAAAAGATTTTGTAAGATCTACACACAATGGACATGACAATGGCTCCTTAAAAGATTACCAGTTCAATATCAGAAAAGGACAAATAAAATGGCCTCTTAATGTGATCTTTCTGACTTCTTTCTATTCTATGAAGCTTGCTATCTTTGAAGAGCAGCGGAAGGAAAAGGAGAGAAAGGAGTTGGAACAAGAATGCCTTCAGCAAGAAGAAAACAGGGAACGATGGATGAATTTGCAATATATAACTCTTAACCAATGTCTAAGCAAGTAAGGCTGATGGACGAACGTAAAATAGTTGTATAGATACATAGAGAACGATACCCATCACGAATTACATAGTAATAACTACAAATAAATGTATATACCTGGTATATACAGTTGCAACTCACAGACTTCTTGCTCTGCCCACCCCCTACAGGTCCTTTATACATAATACTAGTAATCAGTGGTGAACACGGACAGCAAAGGGCCCCTGTGCATGAAGTGTGTCTGGGCCCCTGTGCCTTCAATGGCAACAAAGCTAGACAAAAATACATATAAACATGCACATGCATGCTGCACACAAGCCTAACACATTTTAACATACAGCTGAGAAGCTGCTCACATAATGCACCCATGCCAAGCCACACATACGCCAATCACACATATCACGCTACATACAGGCTACTCACGCATATAGTAGGAAACATGACGCTCACACACCACTCACAATTAGGACACATTCCGCACACACCAATCACACATAGAATACATGTCGCACCCACACACCAATCACACCTAGGACACATGCCACACACACCAATCACACATAAGACACGTGCTGCAACAGACCAATCACACATAGAACACATGCCACACTCCTCCTCGCTTAAACAAGGCTTTTAGGTTATCTAGAACAAAAGACAAAGATGACTTTAGACTGGTAATTCTACACACACAAATTACACATAGGACGCATGCCGCACACACACCAATTATACATAGGACACATGCGGCACACACACATATCACACATAGGGCACATGTAGTACACACAGACCAATCAAACATAGAACACATGCCACACATACTAAACACACAACGGACACATGCCGCACACGCACCAATTACACATAGAACACATGTCGTATACACACTAATCACACATAGGATACATTCTGCACACACACCTATCACACATAGGACACAAGCCGCTGCTATGTTTACATATAGCGTCAGTCAGTTTAGAGGGCACTGTAGGGAGGAAATACAATAGGATCTACAAAGAATTCCCCTCTTCCCCTACACATGATCTATAAAGAAGCCCCATCCCTTATTAGATAAACTAAACAGAAGCCCACCCCCTGCAAATAGCATTTATGCCAAGTCCCTCCTCCAACACAAAACTATAAATTCCCAGTAAACTATCAATAAAGAAGCCCCCCCTCCCTCACACACACACACACACACGATCTACAAAGAAGCTCTCCGACAAGCATAATCTATAAAGTAGTCCCCCTTCCTGACAAAATAAACTAATAAAGAAGTCTCCCATAAAAACTTTGTTTCCCTTTCTCCACACAGCACATAAAAATAATTTAAACTAAAACAGCTATTCTTACCAGACTCCTAAGGCCCGTGGAGGAGTTTTCATTGAAACAGCAGTAGGAAACTGAGGAGAGCTGTGTGCACGGTGATTGCTCCTCCCCTTTAGTCCTTTACACTACCTCCCTGCAGGCTGGGTTGGCGGCCCCAGCTCCTGTGATGTTGCCGCCACCTACTGGATACAATAATTATGACTCTTCCAAAACAGAGGCAACATAATTAACTCCTTCCCGACCGCCCACTGTCTCTTGACGTCAGGCGGTGCGGGTGCTTAGTCTACAGAGACGTCTTTTGGCGTCGCTGTAGTTGAGGCTGATGAGCGCTCGTGTGAGCGCTCATCCTCTAAGCAGGAGCTGTAACTAACAGCTCCTAATCTCAGAGCAGCCTCCTGAATACAGCTGAGGTCGGAAAACATTCGGACCCCAGCAGTTTAACCCATTGATTGCCATAGTTCGTGACCGCGGCATGATCAAAGGGAATTCCCCTCTTTGATCGCATCACCGGGAATCCGGTGATGCGATCAAACACCAGGAAATCACTCTGCACACAGCCCTGGGGACCTACAAAGGACCCCAGGGCTGTCTGTTCCGTTTGCCTGCTGTTCGGGCACACTATGTGCTGCCCGATCAGCAGCCTGTGTCATGGTGACACAGTGTAATGTATTAGCATACAGGAGTATGCTAATACATTACAAGTAAAAAATAAAGTTCTAAATAAAGTTATCCCTTGATGGGATTAAAAAAAAATAACAAAAAAAATAAATAAATAAAAAAAGTCATTATTTTGCATAAAATACATTTTATTGCCCCTACACTAAATAAAAACAAAAAACCTACACATATTAGGTATCTACACGACCGTAATAACCTGAAGAATTAATCTAATGGGTTATTTAGCGTGAAACGTGACCGGGATAAAAAAATAAACAAGAAAAACAATGTTGAGAATCGCTTTTTCCTATATTCACACCGTAAACATTTTTTTTTTTTACCCCCCAAACTGTGGGGAAAAAAAATACTATTTCTCTCGCATAAAACAAGGCCTCATACAGCCATGTCAATGAAAAAATAAAAAAGTTATGGCTGCTGAAAGGCAGAGAGGCAAAAATATAAATATTTAGCTGGGCATTGAGGTGTTTTCAGGCCCGGTCATTAAGGGGTTAAAACAGTTTCCAGCCCCATTAGCTCCAGGCCGATGTGCAGCCGAACTAATTTTATTAAGAGCATTATATGCAGAGTGAAAGCAGGCGAGTGAGGAGCTGGAAGTCTGTTGCATGCAGTTTCAGCCAATAGCTGGAGAGCCCTGAGTGATGTCAGAGAAGGAGACAGTGTTTTGGGAACGTCTCCTAGACAACCCAGTAACAGGAAGCCATTTTGTTTTTTCCTGTGGTGTTAAGGACCTATAGTGTATAGAGCACCTTAAAAAAAACTTACATTTAAGGGACCAGAGTGAAAGAATTAATGGCCCTGGTATGTTACATGACCGTAGTAGCTCCATTTTACTCATTTTGAACTAGTAAGGGGTTTCCTTACTTTTAAATACTATATTACGGAATTCTGAGTTAAAATTGGATCCCCATTTAGGTCCCTCTCCTCTTAACCAGAGCAGACAGCATCTAAAAAGAGTATCCGTGCATTACATGGAGCGCCTATTGATTTCAAAGAGAACTGTGTACTGCTTTATATCCCCTGAGGGGGAGCCACAGGGATGTTGAGCACTTGCTGCCACTTTTCCCCACAGATTACAGGTGATTGCTGAGGGTGCTAGCAGTAAGACCCCCTGTGAACAGCTTATTGTTGGGTGAACCTTCTTTTTTATTCAGATTTCTGTCTTTTGGAAACTGCAGTATTAAGGCTATGTTCACACAGGGTGGATACGCTGCGTAAAATCACACAGCGTATCCGCCCTGTTCCCCGCAGGGAATTCCGGCCGAAAAACTGCACCAAATTGTGGTGCTGTCTTTTGACCGGTATGTCCGCTGCGAAAATCCTGCACTAAAAAAAAATGATATACTTACCATGGAGACGCGTCCCCCTGACGTTCTTCAGCCCTGGGATGATGTTTCATCCCATGTGACCCCTGCTGCATGTTATTGGCTGCATCGGTCACATGGGATGAATCGTCATCCCAGGAGGCTGGCCTTAATGAAGAAGCACAGAGTTATGGGTAATATAAGGTTTACATTTTTCTGTGTTACTTTTTATTACTGTGTTATTTTACTGTGTTACTGTGTTATTTCTGTGTTACTGTGTTCTTTTTGCGGCGGAATCACAGCTTTTCCACCGCAAAAACGCATCATATGCTATTTGTTGCGGATTTTACCTCCCCATTGAATTAAATTTTGTTGTGGGTTTTACCTCCCATTGAATTGAATGCAGAAAACCCACAACACGAAAGCAGCAATTATGCAAACACAATTGACATGCTGCGGATTAAAAATACCCACTGCAGGTCAATTTCTGAGTGTTTTTTCCACTCATCCACTCTGCTGCTACTATATTATGCTGTGGATTTTGCGCAACGAAATCCACTGCGGAAAATCCACAGTATTTACGCTACGTGTGCAGTCAAGCGCAGCAAATTTTGTTGCAGAAATTTCTGCGATTAAAAATCAGTTCCATTCATGTGAATGAGGTTGTTTCTGCAGCAAGAGCATGGATTTCTGCAAGTTCCATTCAGATGACTGGAACGGATTTTCAGTCGCAAAAGTTTTTGCAACAAACTGCACCCTTGTGGGGTGACTGCACCCTTGTGGGGTGACTGCACCCTTGTGGGGTGACTGCACCCTTGCAGGGTTTCAACTTCCAATTATATTAGAACACTACCATACAAATTGATAGCTAGTGACCCAATAAAAAGCTTTCCAATAAAAAGTCTGCTAAACTCAAATGGCAAATAATAGTAATCCTAGCAAGGCCGGATTCACACGAGCGTGTGCGTATTGCACGCGCAAAAAACGCTGCGTTTTGCGTGCATTGCAGTTCCGTGAGTCATCAGTGAATGGTGCGTGGCTGCATGATTTTCACGCATATGCCATCCTTATGACACACGGTTTTGATGTTTAGAAAAATAAATTAAGGAAGTGCTTTTATTTTTTCCTTCATTTCTTTATCTACAGTTGCGCGAATCACGCGCGACACACGGAAGTGCTTCCGTGTGCCGTGTGCGATTTTCACGCACCCATTGACTTCAATGGGTGCGTGTTGCGCAAAAAACGGCCAAGTATAGGACATGTCGTGAGTTTTACGCAGCGGACATACGCTGCGTGAAAATCACGGACTGTCTGAATGGCCCCATTGACTAACATAGGTCCGTGCGACAGGATAGGGGATACATGTGTGATCGCTGGCATTGATAGGGAGAACGGGGGACTGAAAGTCCCCTGAAGTTCTTCATCACAAACCTCGGACTTCCGGGGTCTGTGTCGGCAGATCCGTAGAGATGAATGGAGTGCCGGTCGCGCTTGTGCGTAAATTCCTTCAGGAATTTTGAAGCAGATTTTGAATTGACAGCGTTGTTTGACCTTTTTTTTTTGCGTTTTTTTAAGCTGTTGAAGCTAATGCAAAAGACGCAGGCAAAAAAGCACAAAACGAGCGCCGCAGGTATTTTCTGCCTCCTATTAATTTCAATTGGAGCTCAGAGGTGGAAACCCCTTGAAGACTATCAGCCACCCATTAACAGTAAAATGACCATCAGCCCCCGACTCCCAGTAAAATAACCATCAGCTCGCCACTCTCACTAAAATGACCATCAGTCCGCCACTCACAGATTACCCCTGTAGATAGTGCCATACAGCCCCCTGTAAGTAGTGCCACACAGGCCCCCTGTAGGTTGTGCCACACAGGCCCCCTGTAGGTTGTGCCACACAGCCCCCTGTAGGTAGTGCCACACAGCCCCCTGTAGATAGTTCCACACAGCCCCTTGTAGATAGTGCCACACAGCCCCCTGTAGGTAGTGCCACACAGCCCCCTTGAAGGTAGTGCCACACAGCGACCTTGTAGGTAGTGCCACACAGCCCCCTGTAGATAGTGCCACAGCCCCTTGTAGGTAGTGCCACATAGCCCCCTGTAGGTAGTGCCACACAGCCCCTCTTGTAGATAGCACCTGGAGACCTGTGACCAGGGATTCCACTCCAGGAGAAGCCAGTTACATCACTTTCCATAAATGGACAGGGACACCAGGGGCAACTCCTGAAGCGGAATCCCTGTCCACAGCGTTGCCAACTCTGTGACCGGGGATTCCACACCAGGAAAATCCCGTCATCTGTGTCTCTCATGCCCAGTGTCGCCGCTAGCAGCCGCTATGGTTGCTACAGCAGTAGCGACGCCACTGAGTGAAGAAGCACCCGGGCGGAAAAGCGGCTGCTGAGTCGCCGGGCGGGCCCAGGAGCTTCTCAAACAAGCAGGGGAAGGGAGTCAGCGCAGCGCCCCCTTGCACCTGCTGGAGTGATGCGCCCTGTGCAATGGCACACCCCTAAGGCCGGCCCTTTGTGCATGTAGCCTTAATGTTTGTAACTCATTAACCTTATTGTGATAGACCCAGCTATCGATTATTATCCTTTGGATATGTCATAAATGTGTCTGATGGGAAAACCCCTTTAATGAAATATGTCTATAGCTCATAAAACGAATATGAACACATCAGCTGAATTTACCGTGGACTGTCAAAGGATGATAATTACAATCACAATAACCTAGACAAGCTCCTCCAGCTTCAGAAAAATCACAGACACATCTCTTTTTTATTAGACACTGGAATAAAGTACTCGATCTGTATAGACTGTCTAAATTTACAGACAGAGTTGGCAACATTAAAAATTGTACTGCTGATATTTTAAACACAACAGTCGAGTAGTATTTGTACTTATTGTAAGGGTGTGTTCACATCTGCGTCAGGCTTCCATTCATAGGTTCCGTTAGACCGTTGGAGGAACCCATGAACGGAAATGCAGACGGAAACCATAGGTTCCATTTGCATTACCATTTTAATGGTAATGCTTCCGTTGCAAATAGTTTCCGTTTGTTTCCGTTCCGTAAGCTTTCCGTTTTTTTTGCGGAAACAATAGCGCAGTCAACTAACGGAACCCATGAATGGAAGGGTGACGCTGATGTGAACAGGTACTAAGTCTATTTTCCATTGGCTTTTAATGTTTCAAATACTAACTATTTAATAAGGTCTATAAAAAAAAAAAAGTGTGAACTACTTTTCCTATAAAGTTATTTGTACATTTTTTGTAAAATTGGTGTCTATTTCATTTAAATAATGCACACATGAAGCTCCCAGCTTGTTATAGAATACTAAACTAGTACTACTGTAGAGAATCATTGCAGTGGAATTCATATACTGCTGCACAACTGTTATGTTTAAGCAGTTCTTTCATAGCACAAATCCAAATAATGAAATCACCAAAATGTTAATGCTGCACCGCAAATCACAAATCACCTTATGTATAGCTCAGGAGTAATATGCAGCACGTGGATATGTTCTGCAAAAAGAAATGTTCATTACCGCAGATGTTCCTCTGCAGTCACTGGGAATTTGAAAGACATTATAATTAGAGAGTTTTCCCATACATTGGTCAACAATGATGCTGACAAATACCCATGTTTTTGTTCCTTCCTAGGCCCTGGGTGTCGAGTTATTTTAGAAATATTCCGCTTCGTATCTACTGTCTGCCCTTAGGTAAAAGACTACAGGTGAAGAAGAAGAGGAAGCGATAACTGGAATATACATATACTCCAATAATGAAAAACTTTCAGATTATTAAAGGGAGTCTGTCAGCTCCTTTTTGACTACTAAATTAATAACAGCACCGGATAGGGGACTTTAACATATGTACAAACATGCCTTTATTGCCGCTGATAGTCTTTTAATTTCTGAGAAAAAATACTTTTTTGGCATATGCAAATGAGGTCGCAAGTGCTCCAAAGGCGGTCCTAAGCCTGGCAAGTGCTCTGGCTCTGCTGCATAAACACAACACCTCCTCCCTGTGCTTGAATTATGGCTCCGACTTTTGTTGGTATAACTGGATTCGGCAGTGAAATCTTGCGCAATCGCCCAGCATTTCTTAGTCGGTAGTGAGGCTGATGCCCACAGCAGGGAGAGTACCATGCATGCACGCGATTTTACTGCTGAATCCAGTGACATTGTTGAACTCTTGACCCGTTAACCACGTTCAGAGGGTAGATGTTGGGCAGGGTTTATGCACAAGAGTTGGAGCACTTGCCGGGTTTGTGACCCCACTCGGAGCACTTGCGACTTAATTTGCATATGATCAAAAATATTTTTTCTCCCAAACGAAAATGCTATCAGCAGCAGCGAAAGTATGTTTGTACATATGTTTAATTGCACTACCCAGGGCTGTTATTGGTTTTGTAGCAAAAAAGGAACTGACAGACTCCCTTTAATGAAATCCCTCCACATTCCTGGATATTCCTAAAAAAAAATAAAGAAAAAAAAAATGCCTGAATTGATATTTGAGATAAAATTGATGCCTGATCTTGTCTAACAGCCTAATTACACATTGATTATCATTCAAACCAAAACCTTAAAAGGGTTGTCTTATGAAGACAGCTCCTCTTTAAAAAAAATGCTATCACAGTGGTCTCATGAAGACAACTCCTCTTTAAAAAAAATGCCATCACAGTGGTTAGCTGATCGTTGCAGGCCCAGCTGCTCTAATCTCTTTAATCAGCTGGTAAAATGGGGGCAACGGCGTCTAGGTATACATTTCCCAATGCAGCATTGTATGGTGGCCATTTAAATGAATGGCTGTCCATGTAATTCATCGACGCGCCAGGTCCACCATAGCAGGATCCACACTTAGAGAAAAGATCTCCATTCTGGCACATAGAAGGAGTGGGGGACCCCGTCTATGACATTGATATGCCCTAACGGTGCATATGGACAGGGATTACCATTGTGAGAAAACCTCTTCAACCTGTTGATGACACGTGACGAGTATGCTCATCATGACTGGCAGGACGTTGCTGCTTCAGGATGAGCATACTCGTGATGCTGATCGCATTGGCACAGTGAGTGCTATCAGGAGAGAAGATGCAATGGCTGTAATACATATCTTCAGCCACACTCTAACGGCGGAGATCAGAGAAACCTCTAATCTCCATAGTTAACTCCTTGAATGCCGCGATCAACACTTATCGTGGCATTTAAAAGTAAAGTGTGAGGAGGAGACCCCCGTGTGACGCAAAAGAGAAACATACCTTCTATGGGCAGACAGGTCAGGGTCCATTGAAGGACCCCAGGGCTGTCTGACCCAATTTCCTATTGTTAGGGCATTCTTGGGTATGCCCTAACAAATGCCTGTGTACTATCAGTACAGAGTATAAAGTACAGGCATAGATACATGCCAGTACAATAAAGCAAAAATATCTAAATTCAAAATCTCCTTTTGGGATTTAAAAAAATAAATAAAAATTCTATTCATTTAAAAAAATTAAATAATGTTAAATAAAGAAAATCTGTAAAAAAAAAAATACACACAAATCTGCACTTTTTTTTTTTACAATAAATAAATTTTATTACAACATAAAATAATATACATATTTGGTATCGTCAAGAACGTAAAACCTGAACAAGAAATTTATAGCATCATTAATAATGATCAGTGTATGCTGTAAAAAAAATAAAAACTGCAGAACTACTCGTCCTGCAAAAAACAAAGTCCCAGACAGCTACATCGAATAAAAAATAAAGTTATAAGTGCCAGGATGCAGAGGGAAAATCAAAAAATTGTTCTGGTCCTCAAGGCCAAAATTGATCTGGTTCTTAAGGGGTTAATGAGCGTCTATATTGATAATTTAAATTAGCAAAACAATCAATAATGAACTGCGTATAAGTATATTTTATGCTAGGTATGTGTATTGTGTAGGTGTATATTCTTGATCACTGACATACCAGTTACTGATGTTTGTACAAAAAAATGCATGTTTTACACGTTTTACATGGTTTTAAGTTTATCATCTCCTTGTTAATGTGTTAGGGTATGTTCACACGCAGTGTTTTCAGACGTAACTCGGGCGTTTTACGCCTAGAATCACGCCTGAAAAAACAGCTCCATTACGCCTATAAACATCTGCCTAGTGCTTTCACTGGGAATTACGATGTTCTGTTCCCACGAGAATTTATTTTACGTGTTGCTGTTAAAATACGGCGCGTAAAATGATGGCTCGTCAAAAGAAGTGCAGGAAAATTCTTGGGACGTTTTTGGAGGCGTTTTTAATTGACTCCATTGAAAAACAGCTCCAAAAACGTCCGTGAAAAACGTGAGTTGTTAAAAAAACGTCTGAAAATCAGGAGCTGCTTTCGCCTGAAACAGCTCCGTATTTTCAGACGTTTCTGGTCACTGCGTGTGAACATACCCTCAACCACAACAATATCTCTAAATAGTGATCATATATTAGGGCCTGTTCTCCTCCAAAATTCATATGCTAATTATTACCAAAGCTTCAGACCTCTACACTACACCTGGACCTAGAAAATCTAAAAAAAAAATACAAAAATTAAAAGGGAATCATCAGAAAATAACATAGTATTTACATGTTTTTTTCTATCATATTTTCTGTTTAATTATCCATATAAAACAATCCTGAAATATTGCAGTTTTCACAGCGACCACTGAGCGCTCACAATAGGCTGAAACTTCCTGCCCCTTTACAGGATTAATGTCAAGTGGTGTTTTAATACCTTCCACCAAAGGTTTTTTTTAAATATTAATACTCTATTTGGAATGAACAAATCACTAGAATGAGGATAGAGCTTATAAAATATAACTTTTACATATTGTTTGTTAAAAATGTGCAAATACATACACAAAGAACAAATTTATAGGATAAAACTGTACTCCCTTTTGTGAGAGAAAAATGACATTCTGTTTGGTCATGAATTACCCATTTGTGCAGGTTGTGACCACTTTTGTACAGAGTAAATACAAAGCTCCAAATGTTACTGCATAAGGAAGAGGTTTTTCAAGAGGTATATTTGAGGTAATCCACCCCCTACCCGTTCTATAGTGTAGCCAAGTCCATCTTGATCCTGTAGCTGGGGACTGGGAAACCTCCTATTTTCCTTTTGTGTGTGTCCAGGCAACTAGTATTATGCCTTCTCCCGACGGGTTTCCTTGTGGCCAGAATTCTTCAGGGGAGTTTAGGCCAATTAGCCTCTATAGTCGGAGGCTTTGGAGCAAGAAATAAATAAATCTTATGCAGTGGCAAAGATAGTTAAATGCATCTGTTCCCACGATGCTGGGATGAACGCATGTCACGGCGTGTAACGTCCTCCCTCACATGTGTAAGGAGTCATCTATTTATCTGAAAACTCATCCCTATCGAGACCCAACCCCGATGACGTATCTGTGGGTGTGTTCAGAAGTAGCAGCTGTAACAATGTCAACAAAGAGAAGACCTTCCAAAGAAGGCAGGTATCCATGTCTGCATGAGCAGCACACAGCTCCTCCCACCAGGGTCGACAGCCAATGGGATCGTGAAACCTGTCACAGCTGGCGATTCGCTGCATTTGCAGCTGAGCCGGCCATCTGTGAACAGGAGCATATAGAATGCCTGTCTACACGTGGTGACATCCATCGGTATGTAAGACCAGGCATGCGTGGCATGGAGGCGATCAGCCTGTGGCACTGCTGAGGTGTTATGGAAGACCAGGTTGCTTTGATAGCGGCCTTCAGCTCGTCTGCCTTGTTGGGTCTTGCTTAGCCAAGGTAAGACGCTTCTGACGTTGTCTCTGGGTCACAAGTGGCTTGACACAAGGAATGCGACAGTTGTAGCCCATGTCCTGGATACGTCTGTGTGTGGTGGCTCTTGAAGCACTGACTCCAGCCGCAGTCCACTCCTTGTGAATCTCCCCAGATTTTTGAATGGCCTTTTCTTGACAATCCTTTCAAGGCTGCGGTTATCCCTGTTGCTTGTGCACCTTTTTCTACCACACTTTATCCTTCCCCCTCAACTTTCCATTAATATGCTTGGATACAGCACTGAGAACAGCCAGCTTCTTTAACAATGTCCTTTTGTGGCTTACCCTCCTTGTGGAGGGTGTCAATGACTGTCTTCTGGACAACTGTCAACTCAGCAGTCTTCCCCATGATTGTGTAGCCTACTGAACCAGACTGTTGGACCATTTAAAGGCTTAGGAAACCTTTGCCGGTGTTTTGTGATGATTAGCTGATTGGAGTGTGATACCATGAGTCTACAACTTCAACTTTTACCCAATATTCTAATTTTCTGAGACTAAATTTTGGGTTTTCATTAACTGTTAGCCATAATCTTCAACATTAAAAGAAAAAAAAATATGCTGGAAATAGATCACTCTGTGTGTAATGAATCTATATAATATATGAGTTTCACTTTTTGAATTGAATTACTAAAATAAATTAACTTTTTGATGATATTCTAATTAATTGAGAAGGACCTGTATAAGAACTGCAAAGAGGTAATCCCTGTGTCATACACCACCACCTCAGGCCCTGCATTAGACATTATACAGTGTATCCGTTTTGCCCAGTTTTCCTTAGAAGTCACTCTTATTTACGTGTCTCCACAATACTGCATATTTGTGTAGCTATCAGGTACAATGTTACATGCTTTAAAAATATATCCTCTGTACTGAAAATTAAGTTAGAATTAAAAAGTTTCATTATTTCCTGTTACCATGGAGAGTTCACAGCCTCTGTATTTTGCAGCTGTTATACTTTCACATCCTATATGTTCCTGTCAAACATCTTGCTCAACCACAGATCACACCACTACATTACAAGCCCTATTTAATATTGTCACTGACAGTAAAAGTCTGGCTCTGCATCATTTAGCTTGACAGACTTAGGAAATCATTTTTTGCTCCAAGATATATGCCACTTCAAATTAAAACATGTCTTTGTGGATATTTTGGAACACAGTTTATTTAGTTTAGCCTTTCTAAGACCAAGTTGTGTTTTTATGATTTTCCACCAAAAAAACCAAAAACATTTAGTCTTCAGTGCATAGTTACAGGGGCAGACAGTGGCGTAACTACCGCTATAGCAGCCGTAGCGGCTGCTACGGGGCCCGCGGCATGAGGGGGCCCGTGTCGCCCGCCGACACGGGCCCCCACCATGGCCGGAGGCTCCGCTAGCAGCCGCTATGGCTGCTACAGCGGGACGCCACTGAACACTACGGCAGAGCAGGGAGGTATCTCCCCGCTCTGCCATTAAACCAAAGACATGTATCCCCTATCCACAGGATAGGGGATACATGTGTGATCGCTGGCATTGATAGGGAGAACGGGGGACTGAAAGTCCCCTGAAGTTCTCCATCACAAACCTCGGACTTACGGGGTCTGTGTCGGCAGCTCCGTAGAAATGAATGGAGCGCCGGTCGCGCTTGTGCACATGCGTGACCAGCGCTCCTTTCATTTTTATTGAGCTGCGCAGACGCTGGAAGTCAGAGGTTAGTCATGGAGAACTTCAGGGGACTTTCGGTCCCCTGTTCTCCCTATCGCTGCCAGCGATCACATATGTATCACCTATCATGTGGATAGGGGATACATGTCTTTTCACACTGTAGGTCGCATTTTTTTGGGGGGTTGGGGACGCTGTATGGCGTTCCCTACAGGGGGGGCTGTATAGCGTTCCCTACAGGGGGCGGGCTGTATAGCATGCCCTACAGGGGGCGCTGTATGGCGTTCCCTACAGGGGGGGCTGTAAGGCGTTCCCTACAGGGGGGGCTGTATGGCGTTATCTACTGGGGGGACTGTATGGCGCTATCTACAGAGGGGGCTGTATGGCGCTATCTACAGGGGGGCTGTAAAAAAGGCACTATCTACAAGGGGGGGTTGTGTGACACCCAGGGGAGGGGGGACCCCAGTCAAAAGTTTGCTATGGGGCCCAGTCTTTCCTAGTTACGCTCCTGGGGGCAGACGTACCATATGTGCAACATGTGCAGTCCCCCCTGTAGATAACGCCATACAGTCCCCCCTGTAGATAACGCCATACAGCCCCCCTGTAGATAACGCCATACAGCCCCCCTGTAGATAACGCCATACAGCCCCCTCTGTAGATAACGCCATACAGTCCCCCTGTGGATAGCGCCATACAGCCCCCCTGTAGATAACGCCATACAGCCCCCCTGTGGATAGCGCCATACAGCCCCCCTGTGGATAACGCCATACAGCCCCCCTGTGGATAACGCCATACAGCCCCCCTGTAGATAGCGCCATACAGCCCTCTGTAGATAACACCATACAGTCCCACTGTGGATAGCGCCATACAGCCCCCCTGTAGTGAACACCATACAGTCCCCCTGTAGATAGCGCCATACAGCCCCCTCTGTAGATAACGCCATACAGCCCCCTCTGTAGATGGCGCCATACAGCCCCCCTGTAGATAACGCCATACAGCCCCCTTTGTAGATATCTACAGAGGGGGCTGTATGGCGTTATCTACAGGGGGGACTGTATGGCGCTATCTACAGAGGGGGCTGTATGGCGTTATCTACTGGGGGGACTGTATGGCGCTATCTACAGAGGGGGCTGTATGGCGCTATCTACAGGGGGGCTGTAAAAAAGGCACTATCTACAAGGGGGGGTTGTGTGACACCCAGGGGAGGGGGGACCCCAGTCAAAAGTTTGCTATGGGGCCCAGTCTTTCCTAGTTACGCTCCTGGGGGCAGACGTACCATATGTGCAACATGTGCAGCTGCACAGGGGCCCAGTAGTTACAGCTTTGAGGGGTATTTTTTTTTTCATAAACAGGTCAGTCAGTGTGTTCGGTGTAACTTTATAATTAGACTTTATTAACACCTTCCCGCTGCGGCCACTTTTGACCTTCCTGACAGAGCCTTATTTTTCAAATCTGACATTTTGGAATGCCTTTCCTATCCAAGTGATTCTCAGATTTTTTTTCTCATGACACATTGTACTATATGTTACTAGTAAAATTTGGTCGATACATTCAGTATTTAATTGTGAAAAACATCAACATTTTGTGAAAAATTGCAAAAATGTGCATTTTTATCAATATAAAATGTATCTACTTGTAAGACAGGCAGTTATACCACACAATATAGTCGCTGATTTACATTTCCCATATGTCTACTTCGGATTGGCATCGTATTTTGAACATCCTTTTATTTCTATAGGACATTACAAGGCTTAGAACGTTAGCAGATATTTCTCACATTTTCAAGAAAATTTCAAAAGGCTATTTCTCCAGGGACCAGTTCAGATGCGAAGTGGCTTTGAGAGGCCCATACAATACAATCCCCCATAAATCACCCCATTATAAAAACTGCACCCTCAAAGTATTTTAAAGAGCATTTAGAAAGTTTCTTAACCCTTTAGGCGTTTCACAAGAATTAAAGCAAAATAGAGGTGAAATTTACAAATTAATATTTTTTTTGCAAAAATTCATTTTTAATTCATTTTTTTCTGTAACACAGAAGGTTTTACCAGAGAAACGCAACTCAATATTTACTGCCCAGATTCTGCAGTTTTTGAAATATCCCACACGTTGCCCTAGTGGGCTATTGAACTGAAGCACAGGCCTCAGAAGCAAAGGAGCACCTAGAAGATTTTAGGGCCTTCTTTTTATTAGATTATATTTTAGGCACCATGTCAGTTTTGAAGAGGTCTTGTGATGCCAAAACAAAGGAACCACCCCAAAAAAGACCCCATTTTGGAAAACTACACCCCACAAGGAATTCATCTAGGGGTGTAGTGAGCATTTTTATCCCACAGGTGTTTCATAGATTTTATTAGAATTTGGACGTGAAAATAATTAAAAAAAATATTTGTCCAATAAGATGTAGATTTAGCTAAAAAAAATATCTATTTCCCCAAGGAATAAAGAAGAAACAGTCACCCAACATTTGTAAAGCAACTTCTCCAAATTATGTAAATACCCCATATGTGGTCATAAACTGCTGTTTGGGCACATGGCAGGGCTTAGAAGGGAAGGCGAGCCATTTAGCTTTTGGAGCGCAGATTTTGATGGATTGGTTTCTCTGCACCAAGTCGCATTTGCAAAGCTCCTGAGGGACCAGTACAGTGGAAACTCCCCAAAACTGACTCCTTTTAGGAAACAACACCCCTTGAGGAATTCATCTAAAAATGTAGTGAGCATTTTGACCCCACAGGTGTTACATCGTTTTTATTAGAATTGAGACGTGAAAATAAAAACGAACAATTTTTTTCAATAAGGCGTAGTTGTAGCTGAAAATTGTGAATTTTCTCAACAAATAAAAAGGAAAAAAAAGCACCCCAACATTTGTAAAGAAATTTCTCCCGAGTAATACATTGCCCCATATGTGGTTATATACTGCTGTTTGGACACACAGTAGGGCTCAGAAGGAGCGCCATTTGGAGTGCAGATTATGCTGGATTGGTTTCTGGGAACTATGTCACATTTGCAAAACCCTTGTAGAAAACACCCCCAAAGTGACCTCATTTTGGAAACTATACTCCTCAAGGTATTCACCTAGGGGTGTAGTTGGCATGTTAACCCCACAGTGTTTTGCAGAAATTAGTGGACACTCGAAGTTGCAGAGTCAAAATGGCAATTTTTCCATAGATATGCCAATATGTGGTGCTTAGCTTGTGCCACCATGAAAAGACAGCTCTCTAATTATTATGCTGTGTTTTTCCCGGTTTTAGAACCACCCTACTTGTGGCCCTAATCTTTTGCCTGGACGATCGAGTTCAAAAGTTAAAGAGTACCATGCAATTGAGCCCTAATTTGGCGACTTACAAAGTATTGGTTCACAATTGCAGGGCTCTAATGTGAAATAATAAAAGAAACCCGAGAAGTGACCCCATTTTGGCAAATATGTCGTGCCCAGCTTGTGCCACTGGAGACACACACCCCAAAAATTGTTAAAAGGGTTCTCCCTAGTTTGGCGATGCCATATATGTGGAATAATTATGGGGTAAAAAAAATCAGGTGGTATAATAATGGGGTAAAAAAAACCAATAAAAAATCCATAGATGTGTTACGCTGTGAAGTAATTCTTTATGCACTGGCCAGTGTCACACTGAAAAATGGTGTCCTTTCTTATCCCCCTTTTGGTACACACTCTGCACATTTGCAGCTTGGGGAATTTTGCTGGGAAAGCTTTGTCCTGATATAATACGGGCGCCCTCACTTTCAGCAGATATGTTTGGGCCCTCCCCGTCCTGGTTCCCTAATTTTAGGGCCTTGATAAATCGCCTCTTGATGCAGAAGAAATGTTCCCCTCGGGCCTGCACAACTGCATATTTTTATTTCCTGACTTATTGGAGTCTTAACTTACTTAATTTTTTCATAGATGTAGTGGTACAAGGGCTCTTTTTTTGCGGGACGAGCTGTAGTTTTTATTGGTACCATTTTGGGGTACATGCGACTTTTTGAGCACTTTTTTATCCTTTTTTTGGAAGACAAGGTGACCAAAAAACACCAATTCTAGCATGTTTTTTTTAGTTTTCCGGCGATACCAAATTTATAGCATTTTATGTTTTACAACTTTTTGCACAATAAAATTACTTTTGTAAAAAGAATGTATTTTTTCTTTTGCCATGTTCTGAGAGCCATAACTTTTTAATTTATTTGTCGATGGAGATGTATGAGGGCTTAATTTTTGCGAGACGAGCTATAGCTTTTATAGGTAGCATTGAATACATGCAACTTTTTGATCACTTTTTATTCCATTTTTGGAAGCCAAATTGACCAAAAAACAGCAGAAAACTCGAGATCACGCTGTAAATGACAGCAAGCGTGATCTCGAGTAAGTGACACACATTAACATTACCGAAACGTCGGTAGTGTTTAATAGACATCGCGTCCTGGCTGGAAGCGATGTCTATTTACTCTCAGGACACTTCAGTAACGTTAATGTGTGAATAAGTGACAGCACATGCTGTGCTGAGTACATGAATGGAGAGAAGTGTATGACGCTGATTCGTCAGCGTCATACACTTCTCTCCACAACGCCCACTTGGTCAAAAGTAAAAACACGCCCAGTGGGGCATTAAGAAAGTCATTAGCATAAAGCTAAAATAGGTCATAACTTGGTGAAAATTGATTGTTTTTCTAAATAAAAAACACTGCTGTTACCTACATTACAGCGCCGATCACATTATGTAGGAGATAGGGGACTTATAATGTGGTGACAGAGCCTCTTTAAGTGTAATGTAGATAAATGTAAAGTTATGCATCTGGCTACCAACAACCTGCATGCATATGTCCTAGGGGGAGCTACACTAGGGGATTCACTTGTTGAGAAGGATTTGGGTGTACTTGTAAATCATAAACTAAATAACAGCACGCAATGTCAATCAGATGCTTTAAAGGCCAGCAAGATATTGTCGTGTATTAAAAGAGGCATGGACTCGCGGGACAGGGATGTAATATTACCACTTTACAAAGCATTAGTGAGGCCTCATCTAGAATATGCAGTTCAGTTCTGGGCTCCAGTTCATAGAAAGGATGCCCTGGAGTTGGAAAAAATACAAAGAAGAGCAACGAAGCTAATAAGGGTATGTTCACACGGCCTATTTACGGACGTAAATCGGGCGTTTTTGCCCCGAATTACGCCCGAAAATAGCGCCTCAATAGCGCTGACAAACATCTGCCCATTGAAAGCAATGGGCAGACGTTTGTCTGTTCACACGAGGCGTATATTTACGCGCCGCTGTCAAATGACGGCGCGTAAATAGACGCCCGCGTCAAAGAAGTGACCTGTCACTTCTTTGGCCGTAATTGGAGCCGTTATTCATTGACTCCAATGAATAGCAGCGCTAATTACGGCCGTAATTGACGCGGCGTTCAAGCGCCTGCACATGCCGGTACGGCTGAAATTACGGGGATGTTTTAAGGCTGAAACATCCCCGTAATTTCAGCCGTAACGGACGCCCTCGTGTGAACATACCCTAAGGGGCATGGAGAATCTAAGTTATGAGGAAAGATTAAAATAATTAAACCTATTTATCCTTGAGAAAAGACGACTAAGGGGGGACATGATTAACTTATATAAATATATTAATGACACATACAAAAAAATATGGTGAAATCCTGTTCCATGTAAAACCCCCTCAAAAAACAAGTGGGTACTCCCTCCGTCTGGAGAAAAAAAGGTTCAACCTGCAGAGGCGACAAGCCTTCTTTACTGTGAGAACTGTGAATCTATGGAATAGCCTACCAGAGGAGCTGGTCACAGCAGGGACAGTAGATGGCTTTAAAAAAGGCTTAGATAATTTCCTAGAACAAAAAAATATTAGCTCCTGTGTGTAGAAATTTTTACCTTGATGGACATGTGTCTTTTTTTCAACCGTACTATGTAACTATGTCAGGAAGGGGTTAAAAATTTGTTTTACTTTTTGAGATACAGCTGCTCTGTAATTTGTATACAGAGCAGCTGTATCGTTCGCTATTACCTTAATCTGTCAGGCCCACGGACCTGACTGGTTCAGTGTAAGCGGGTCCTGCGTGTCTTTGGCATGCAGGATCCACCTGTAATCTATCACATCTAAGTTATGAACTTAGATCTGATAGATTATAGGTGGATCCTGCGTGTACCTGTCAGTCCCGCGAACCTGACGGGAGCAGGATTTAGTGCTACATACAGCTGCTCTGTATACAGAATACAGAGCAGCTGTATCTAAAAAAGTAAAACAAATTTTTAATAAAAAACGAATTATAAAGTTACATCAATCACACTGACTGACCTGTTTATTAAAAAAAAAAAAAAAAAATGCCCATTAAAGATGTACATTGCGCTACCTTAAAGGCTCTGTCACCCTAAAAGAACTGTCTATTAGACTGCATGTAAAGAACTAAGCAAATGAACGTCATGGCTTACAATTGGGGTGCTCTATGAGTTATTCAAGAGCAAGGGACCCATATACTATGAAGAAAAACAGATGTGGTTTTTACAAACCATACCTAAAGAACCCAAAATTGCAATATAACTGTTCTTGCACAGAAGCCCTCTGCTGTCTGTGTCTGCCCCTATTTGTACACGGTTTACGGCTGTAAAAAAAATAGCAGGTTATTGGCAAGTAGGTCAGTGATACTGCATACTTACAAAAAATAAAACAAAACATTATGGTTGGACATTAAGTCAAAGGTCTACAAAAGTTGCTTGACAATCATTGCCCATAAAAATACAGTGAATTACTTGAAAATCATGAAGATTAAGCCACTGGCTAGCAAAAAAAAACTTTTTCTAAATTGATAATTGGTGTTTCTTTTTTAATTTTTTCAAAGTGTTGACATTGCAGAATTTGGCATAGCAGAGGAAAAGCTTGATTCGTAAGGAACTTGGAAGGGATGATATGATGCGATGCTGAGTACTCTGGCTACAAGTAGCAGTATCAGCTTCTTCCTGGGAGAACCCAAAACAAGTGGTCTACTCCACTATTTCCGATGCCTCCCCTGAATACTAGACCAATGGACAGATTGTAGCCTGCTACAGCCAGGCCTGCCCCTACCCTGTTTGCTGCTGCGGCTTTCATTTTCAGCCCCAACAATTTTCTCAGCAACAAGTTCATATTTTGTAGAAGAAGGTGTGCCTCACCCAACTTTGCTCCTCCATGACACAATTATTTAATTGGGTTAGGAGCATGCAAGTGTAACTGCTATGGCAGAGGGGGTTGTTGGAAATAAATTTGTGGGCATGCAGGAAAATGGCAATTATTTACGGGAATCACAGCTCCTCAGCAAGCAGACACCTCTGGATCGACTACGCTATTGTTTCTTTGGAAAAAACTGTAACTTTACAGAATGGAAACCAACTGAAACTGAAGCATTACCATTGAAATCAATGGTAATACAAACAGAAGCTATAGTTTCTGTTCATCTGTTCCTCTGATGAAATGAACGGAAACCCCAAACAGAACCCGACGGTGATGTGAACAGGCAATAAGAGGTGCAGCAAAGGCAGCTGTCAATTCCTTTTTCTCCTTCAACCGCCCCAGGCAATTTCTGGCTCTAGCCATCCGCTGGACTTTCAACTGGCTAGGTGGTTTGTGAAACAGTTGCTTGCATTCCAGCTGTTGGTTTCTGTGGCCTAGCATGTTAGTAGAAGGTCCAAAAACACCACAATTTGTAAAGCAATGACATGTCTGCTCTCTAGTCAAATTGCAAGGGACATGGGATGGTCCCTAAATGTTTCTGCTCAGGTATTTGGCACCACCTTAATCTGGAGTCGCAACTACGGACATGCCCAATATATGACTTTTAACCCGGTGCTGAATAACCTTCAGGGATATCTACACAACAAGGCTAATGAGCTAGCCCATTGCAGATAACTTCTGATACCTCTTTTTTTTTTTGCCTGTTCCCTCCATTCTCAGTCTTTAAAGGGTTTTTCCATGGAGACACAATTTTTGCGGCTAGCAGTGCAAGAGCAGTGAACTATGTGAAGGAACACGAAGAAAATGGGGCGGGCATTGAAGCAGAATTAAAGAATGAACGGGGCAGGCATTGAAGAGGCTGTGGACCAATAGGATGCCTCAAATCCGGGTGTACATCAGAAGTCCCAGGTTTGAGGCATCCTATGGGTTCACAGCCTCGCGCCGTTCATTCTCTGCTTCTGCTTCAAGCGTGTGTCGAAGCAAAAAAAAACACACGAATGAAAAGCAGAGCTTGCGACCAGCCAGCGGTAGGGCGAGTAGGAACAAATGCATTCTGATTTTTGACAGAATGCATATTAGGAAGTTTATTTAATTTTGACATAGAGTGTTAATACAAAAATTTTGTATCCATGGAAAACCCCTTTAAGCCCTTCTTCCAGTCCCCAAAATCAACACGGCCACTTTATGCTCCTTTTCCCAAACTATTTTATCATATGTGTATTATCAGGTTCTGCTTTACTGCACACATAAAGGCTACGGGACAGAAGTCACATGGTGGGCAAATTGCTGTCATGAATCCAGACGAAAGTCATCTGCTCACTTTTTCCTTGCCTTTTCCAAAGTGGGCAATGTGGTCAATGCCAATGGCAGAAACATTGTTGATGTCAGAGAAACCGACACACGCTCACAGCTTTGCACATCTGCTCAAACTGGTGAAGTACAAAAATGTAAACCTCTAGGCAATACAAAAGGCTCTTTCAGTGAAAAGTAAAGTTTGATCACAATTGAGCAGATCCTATGCCATAAAAATACTCTCCTGGAGCTCAAGAAGTAGCACAGCCTCCGGAATTATTGTCTTAAGTGAGGCGTTATCATGCGATAGAACTCAAATGCCACGCTGGACAGATAGTACAAGCAGTGCAGAAGTTTGAATAATTACATCACATACCACATCAGCAAAGAAGGGGATATATGGCTGGAGCTCAGGTATTGGCAGCTGATGAGGGATGCCCCGTCACCACCTAATGCCTCATGCACACGACAGTGTGCGCTGGCTGAGTCCCGCCAGTGATCCGTGGAAAGATGGGACATGTCCTATCTTTCCACAAATTTGAGATTCACCTGCTAAAGTGAATGGGTCCGTGAAGACTATCGGGTGCAACTCGGATGCCGTTAAAAATGGCCCAAGTGGCACATCGATCGTGTGCAACTGGGATTAGAGCTTTGGTAGAGGCCATATGGTTTTTCATCAACATTGGCAATCTGCTTATATCTACTTTGGCACAGACAACCATAGAAAAATTAAGTGGTGGGCAACATATCTCATCTTACTCCATGCCATTGGTAATCATAATGTGAGCAAAATTGTAGATTTTGTATCCATTTTATACTCATCTGTATGTTGATTTTTCATAATTCAAGGTAGAGATACACTGGAGATTCCCTCCTTTCAGTTGCGTTCTTCTTCAAAGAACGGTAATGAGTGGTAACACGTTTTTGAACCAGACGAGTCAGGTTTTCCCCTCCGATCTTTCAATGGGAGTCCATGATTTTCACAGAGGAAATTTCTCGTGTGTCCAACCCATTAGGGGTTGATGCTTATTTATAAGGCTTGAACTTCCATATACTCAAGGGCAGCCGAGATTTCACACAGAGGTGAATAAAGTTAAAAGAGAAGCACACTTTTACCCAGAAAAGTCAGTATCGTGCTGTGCTGGTTTCCACGTTGTACTTTCATCAACGCTGGAAACTGCAGGGCAGGTTGACGTCACTACCTGCCAGATGCGAGTTAATTAATCAGCTGACGCATTTCATCCCGGACTGGGATTTCCTCAGAGCTATTCCATGGATTCAGTAAAGTCTGGCATCTTTATAGTGCCGAATTTAAAGGGGAAAGGGCCCATATATTTTAAATATATAATTGAAAACTAATTCTTTTACAGAAGTTTGTACTAAAGACATAATATCATGCATGTCTTTTTTTTTAAAAATTATAAATTCCCATAAATATTCAATCAGACAATTCTATCAGAAGGTATGCATATACAAAGGGTACTTAAAATGTATACCCACAATCAATACAAAATCAAATTTTTTCTCTTTTATTTTTGTCATACATATAGGTGTCAACAGTGTCCTAAATAATAACTCAAATAAATGATTAAAAATATGATATAAAGTATAAATAATAAAAATAAAATAAAAAGCCAAAATGAAATAATAAAAAAATAAAAATTGAAACTATTTAAATAATTTTGAAGGAATCCATGCTACACCCCGAAGTGCCATGAAACCCGTCCCAGACTAATATAAGTCATGGGACTAGGTCCCCACTCACCAGGGGCATAGCTATGCCTTCCAAAATGGTGGGATACCTATTCATTTTTTAGATGAGAGAGAGTATCCTACAGAGTTTCATTTATTAAGTAACTAAATGATATGTCGTCTGCCTCCGGGTGACAGGGAGTAAGTCCAATTCAAAAATAATATTTTTCTGAAAGGACCAGGTCCCCACCACTCAGAGACAGACAACTTCCACCAGTTTTACAAATTTGTCACATAATCAGAGTATTTCTGAAGGAAGACCTTTACTAATTAAGAAAGAAGAGAGTTTTTCAAATATATTCCTAGATCACACCAAATCAAATAATTTGAGAATAAATAACTTGATAGTTGGTGTGTGGAGAAATCATCGGACACTGGTATACAGCCAGCCCAGAAAAATCCACGCATCACCCACCAAGGTGAGGAACAGGTATATTAAATTTTATTTTTCGAAACAAGAGAAAGTGTCCTACAGGGTTTCATTAATTTAGAATTTTTTTTCAAAAATATTTAATATCTGCCTCCGGATGGCAGGGAATAAGTCCATTCCAGATACAAATCTGTAAGGACCGGGTCCCCACCATTCAGAGGCAGAAATAATCAAGTTACATAGTTCGTTGGTCATATGAGCTTATCCATTCCTATTTCAAAAAAATGGAAGCCTTTCACTTCTTAAGGATAAAAGAGGATTTCTCAAAATATTCACCTAGATTACGTTAAATCAGACAATTTGAGGATAAGTCGCTTGGAGATCGGTCCGTAGGGGGAGCCTGATATACGGCCAACCCCGCAAAAAACCACCAAGGGAAAGAGGTAAGCTTGTCATAAAAACATATACTGGTTTAGATATATGGACGATGTCCTCTTATGTTGGAAAGGATCTGTAGAATCCCTGGAAGAGTTTATCAAAGATACTAATACTAATAATCTGAATATCTTTTTGACGTTTACTTTTAGCCAAACTACCATTAGTTTTCTTGACCTGAATATCTACAAGGAAGAAAATAAACTTATGACCACTACTTTTCGTAAACCAACATCAGGAAATAGGCTTTTGGCAGCAAGTAGTCATCATCTACCTTCCCAAATTAGGGGAATCCCAATAAGTGAATTCCTTCGAATTAGACGAAATTGCTCTAAATTTGAAGATTTTAAAGGTGAGGCTCAAGACTTAACATCTCGTTTTATGAATAGGGGGTACCCCAAAAAATGTATTAAAAAAAGGATATAGAGTCATAAGATATGATACGAGGGAAATCCTTGATAGGGTAAAAAGAGATAAGAATGATAATATAGTACGTTTCATTTCAAGGTATGGATCTCATTGGAATCCGTTACGCAATTTAACGCTTTCATGCTGACAATCTGTACATAGACGTCCTTTTCGCACATACCCCGTGCTGCCAGGACGTGTATGTACAGATCTCTGTTCCAGCCGGCATAGCGCTGTGAAAAGTGCTTGGACACCGGCTGTGTCAGTGGTTTCCCAGCAACCTGTTCTCTGACAGCTGAACCGATTGGTTCAGCTGCAGAGAATACGATCAGCGGTATTAACCGCTTCCTGACCGCCCCCACAGTAAATTCACGTCGGCGCATTCTGGGATCTGTGCAGCGCCAACGTGAATTCACAGTGGGTGTTAAAAGCGGGATCCGGGTGTCTCAGTAATGCTGAGGTCCCGATCATGTGATCGCAGGGAAAGTTTGTTGTAGCAACAAACTGGAAAAAAAATAAAACGTTATAAAAGTACACATATTTGGTATCACCGCGTTCATAACGACCTCAACTAGAAAACTATAATATTATTTTCCCCGCACGGTGAACACCACAAAAAATAATTAAAAAACAATACTAGCATCACTATTTTTTTGGTCATCACCCCTCCCAAAATATAGAATAAAAAGTGATAAAAAATTTGCATGTACCCCAAAATAATACCAATAAAAACTACAACCCGACCCGCAAAAAACAAGCCCTTACACAGCTTTTTTGACTGAAAAATAAAAAAATTATGGCTCTCAGAATATGGGGACACAGAAAATAAATAATTTTATAGAAAAGTGATTTTATTGCGCAAACGCCACAAAACATAAAAAAAACTATATACATATGGTTTCGGCGTAATCGTACCGACCCGCAGAATAAAGTAAAATGTCATTTATAGCGCACAGTGATTACTGTAAAAAAAAGGACAAAAAAGATTGTCAAAATGTATGTTTTTTTTTGTCACTTTGCTTGCCAAAAAAAAATCTAATAAAAAGTGATCAAAAAATCACATGTACCCTAAAATGGTACCAATGAAAACTACAGATTGTATCGTAGCAAATAAGCCCTCGCACGGCTCCGATGGAGAAAAAAATAAATAAAAAATCTGCCACTCAGAATATAGCGACAGAAATTGTGCAGTGTCCAAAAGCGGATAAGATTGGGCACCATTTATCAGTGCGACACCGGCCACACATCTATGAATTATTATTTATTTACCGCATGATTATACCCTCTTATTATGCCCTGATGTACTCCGCACAGATTACATATGCCACCACATTATAAACTGAAATACCAGCAAAACCCCAAACAGAACAACTGCCAAGCAAAATCTGCGCTCCAGAAGCCAAATGGCGCTCCTTCCCTTCTGAGCTCTGCCGTGGGTCCAAACAGCAGTTTATTACCACAGATGGGGTATTTCCGTAATCGTGAGAAATAGCTTTACAAGTTTTGGGGTGCTTTTTATTATTTATTCCTTGTAAAAATGAAATTTGACATATTCCAATAAATAAAGCAAAAGACCTGTCGGGTCAAGATGCTAACTATACCCCTAGATAAATTCCTTGAGGTGTGTAGTTTAGAAAACCACTTTTGCGGAGATTCCACTGTTTTGGCACCACAACACCTCTTCAAACCTGACATATTCTACAAAAAAGGAGACCCCAAAATCCTCTAGGTGCTCCTTTGCTTGTGAGGCCTGCGTCTCAGTCCATTAGTACACTAGAGCCACATGTGGGATATTTCTAAAAACTGCAGAATCTGGGCAATAAATATTGAGTTGCATTTCTTGGGCGAAACCTTCTGTGTTACAGGAAAAAATGTATTACAAATTAATTTCGGCAAAAAAAATTAAATTTGTAAATGTCACCTCTACATTGCTTTAATTCCTGTGAAGCACCTAAAGGGTTAATAAACTTTCTGAATGCTGTTTTGAATACTTTGAGGGGTGCAGTTTTTTAAAACGGGGTGATTTATGGGGTCTATCCAGTACATAAGGCCCTCAAAGCCACTTCAAACCTGAACTGGTCCATAACAAAATAGCATTTTGAAATTTTCTTGAAAATGTGAGAAATTGCTGCTAAAGTTCTAAGCCTTGTGACGTCCTAGAAAAATAAAACAATGCAAATATAAAGTAGACATATGGGGGATGTTAATGAGAAACAATTTTGTGTCGTATTACTATCTGTTTTACAAGTAGATTACATTTAAAATTAGAAAAATTATAATTTTTGCATTTTTTTTTTAAATTTTGGTGTTTTTCACAAATAAGCTATGAATTTATTGACCACATATTTCCACTAACATAAAGTACAATATGTCACAAGAAAACAATCTCTGAATCGCTTGGATAGCCAAAAGCATTCCAGAGTTATTACCACATAAAATGACACGTCAGATTTGAAAAAATGGGGCTGGTCATTGAGGTATGGATAGGGGGTACCCCAAAAAATGTATTAAAAAAAAGGATATAATCGAGCCATAAGATATGATACGAGGGAAATCCTTGATAGGGTAAAAAGAGATAAGTATGATAATAGAGTACGTTTCATTTCAAGGTATGGATCTCATTGGAATCTGTTCCCAATTTAATGATGAAAAACTGGCCACATTTAACTTTGGACAAGAGGATTGGCTCAATAGTTGGGGATACACCAAGTATGGTCCCAAGGAAAGCTCCTACTTTGAAAGATCTCTTAGGCCTCATTCACACGACAGTGTCCGAGTGTCGGCCCGGAAAATCGGCCGTTTTTACTGGCCGATTTGCATCCGTTTTTTTCCCTGTCCGTTTTAAAATCGGATGAATTTAATTTAAATTTGTTGCCACACACAGCCCTTTGTAGATAATGCCACCCAGCCCCCTGCAGGTAATGCTACTCAGCTCCCTGCAGGTAATGCCACCCAGCACCCTGCAGGTAATGCCACCAAGTCCCCTGTAGGTAATGCCACCCAGCACCCTGCAGGTAATGCCACCAAGTCCCCTGTAGGTAATGGCACACAGCCTCCTGTAGGTTATGCCACACAGCCTCCTGTAGGTTATGCCACACAGCCCCCTGTAGGTGATGCCACCCAGCCCCCTGTAGGTGATGCCACCCAGCCCCCTGTAGGTGATGCCACCCAGCCCCTTGTAGGTGATGCCACCCTGTCCCTTGTAGGTGATGCCACCCAGCCCCCTGCAGGTGATGCCACCCAGCCCCCTGCAGGTGATGCCACCCAGCCCCCCTGTAGGTGATGCCACCCAGCCCCCCTGTAGGTGAAGCCACCCAGCCCCCCTGTAGGTGATGCCACCCAGCCCCCTATAGGTAATGCCACCCTGCCCCTTGTAGTTAATGCCACCCTGCCCCTTGTAGGTGATGCCACCCTGTCCCTTGTAGGTGATGCCACCCAGCCCCCTGCAGGTGATGCCACCCAGCCCCCTGCAGGTGATGCCACCCAGCCCCCCTGTAGGTGATGCCACCCAGCCCCCCTGTAGGTGAAGCCACCCAGCCCCCCTGTAGGTGATGCCACCCAGCCCCCCTGTAGGTGATGCCACCCAGCCCCCCTGTAGGTGAAGCCACCCAGCCCCCCTGTAGGTGATGCCACCCAGCCCCCTGTAGGTAATGCCACCCTGCCCCCTGTAGGTGTTGCCACCTGTAGGTGATGCCACCCAGCCCCCTGTAGGTGATGCCACCCTGCCCCCTGTAGGTGATGCCACCCTGGCCCTTGTAGGTGATGCCACCCAGCCCCCTGTAGGTTGCACCCATCCCCCCCCCCTTCCAGGAGAAGTCACTGACTTCAATGTCCATATATGGACAGTGTAGTCACTGACTTCTCCTGGAGAGGAATTCCCTGCCACAGGTCGGGAATTCCGCTTCAGAAGTGAGTGACGTCACTGTGTCCATATATGGACAGTGTAGTCACTCACTTCTCCTGTAGCGGAATCCCCGGCCATAGAGTCGGGGATTCCGCTGCAGAAGTGAGTGACTTCGCTGTGTCCATATATGGACAGTATAGTCACTCACTTCTCCTGTAGCGGCATCCCCGGCCATAGAGTCGGGGATTCCGACTCCTACAGGGAGCAAAAAAAGACCCTCCTCCTCACATGCACTCTGCACTGTGAGGAGGAGGAGGAGAGAGAGCGCGAGCGACGGTAGACCCGCCCATCACTCGGGACACATTCCGGTGATGGCCGTGTATTACCCGGCCCCATAGACTTCTATGGGAGCCGGGCGGCCGGGCATCCGGCCGAAAATAGGGCATGTCCCATTTTTTGACGGCCGGCCTTCCCGGCCCGTCAAAAAAATCGGTCGTGTGAATAGCCCCATTAGGGGTCTATTGTTCCTAATGCAGCCGGGTGCCGGCCGATTTATGAACGGCCGGCACCCGGCCGGGAAACCCTGTCGTGTGAATTCCGCCTTAGTGAGCTCTGAATTCAAAAGAAAGACCTTAGATAATGAAACATGGTTAAATAAACGCCCAAAGGGGATGTACATGTGCGGCTCTTGCAATTGTTGTAAATATGTTCTTAAATCTGATACCTTCTTTGACAGTGAACATAAAAGAGAATTTAAGGTTTATAATATTATCAATTGTCGTTCAACTATGGTGGTGTATTCAATCATATGCCCATGTGGTAAAGAACACATTGGAAAAACTAAACGAGAGTTACATATAAGAATAAGCGAACATCTCTCTGACATCACAAAGGGTGAAATGAAAAGCCCTTTGGCAGCACATTTTAAAATACATCACAAACAATCACCTAAGGGTCTAAAATTTATGGGGATTTATCAACTTTTTCAGGATAGGAGGAGTGGTGATCGCAACCGCATTCTTTTACAGAAGAAAACCATGTGGATTTACACATTAGGAACTCTTAATCCTAGAGGAATAAATAACGAAATAAAATTCAATATGTTTATATGACAAGCTTACCTCTTTACCTTGGTGGCGGATATGTGTTTTTTTGCGGGGTTGGCCGTTTATCAGCCTCCCCCTACGGACTGATCACCAAATTGTCTGATTTAACGTAATCTAGGTGAATATTTTGAGAAATCCTCTTTTTTCCTTAACCCCTTCCCGCTCCTGGACGTACTATTAGGTCATGGTAACTATAGCGTTCGCGCTCCATGACCTAATAGTACGTCTCGGGAGTAACGGCCGTTTCGGCCGTCCTCCAGACACATACAGGAGCTGTGACAGCTGCTGTCTTGTTCAGCAGCGGTCACAGCTCCTACAGCGGGGACCGATCGCTGTGTCCCCGCTGATTAACCCCTTAAAAGCCGCGTTCTATAGAGATCGCGGCTTTTTAGGGGTTAAGCTGCCATCGCCGGCCTGCTACACGATAGCGGCCGGCGATGGTGACTATGGCAACCGGACACCAAACAATGGCGTCCGGCTATGCCATAGACGGAAGCCTAGTGGGTCCTGACAAAGTCAGGACCCACTATGCTTGCTGTCAGTGAGTAGCTGACAGTTCTAATACACTGCACTACGCATGTAGTGCAGTGTATTAGAATAGCGATCAGGGCCTCCTGCCCTCAAGTCCCCTAGTGGGACAAAGTAATAAAGTTAAAAAAAGATGTGTAAAAATAAGAAAATAAAAGTTTTAAAAGTATTAAAAGTAAAAATCCCCCTTTTTACCTTATCAGTCATTTATTATTAATAAAAATATATAAACAAACAAATAAACTATACATAATTGGTATCGCCGCGTCCGTAACGGCCTGAACTACAAAATTATTTCGTTATTTATCCCGCACGGTGAACGCCGTAAAAGAAAATAATAATAAACCGTACCACAATCACAATTGTTTGGTCACTTCACCTGCCAAAAAATGGAATAAAAAGAGATAAAAAAGTCGCATGTACCGAAAAATGGTACTGATCGAAACTACAGTTCGTTACGCAAAAAATAAGTCCTCGCACGGCTTTATTGATTGAAAAATAAAAAAGTTCTGGCTCTTAGAATATGGTAACACAAAAAGTGAATGATTTTTTACAAAACGTATTTTATTGTGCAAACGCCATAAGACATAAAAAAAAACTATAAACATCTGGTATCGCCGTAATCGTATCGCCCCGCAGAATAAAGTGAATGTCATTAATAGCGCACGGTGAACGCTGTAAAAAAAATAGAATAAAAAAACAATAGTAGAATTGCTGTTTTTTAGTCACCATGCCACCTAAAAATAGAATAAAAACTGATCAAAAAGCCGCATGCACCCCAAGAAAATGACAATGGATTCCTCAAGGGGTCTAGTTTCCAAATCGGGGGTCACTTTTGGGGGGTTTCCAATGTTTTGGCACCACAAGACCTCTTCAAACCGGACATGGTGCCTAATAAAAAAGAGGCCTCAAAATCCACTAGGTGCTCCTTTGCTTCGGAGGCCAGGGCTTCAGTCCATTACCGCCCGAGGGCCGCATGTGGGATATTACTCAAAACTGCAGAATCTGGGCAATACGTATTAAGTTGCGTTTCTCTGATAAATCCTTTTGTGTTGTAAAAAAAATGGTATAAAGAGGATTTTCTGACAAAAAAAAAATGTAAACTTCACCTCTACTTTGCTCTAAATTTCTGTGAAACACCTAAAGGGTTCATAAACTTTCTAAATGCTGTTGTGAATACTTTGAGGGGTCTAGTTTCTAAAATGGGGTGTTTGATAGGGGTTTCTAATATATGGGCCCCTCAAAGCAACTTCAGAACTGAACTGTAACCTAAAAAAATAAATAAATGAGGCAATACTTTGCTTCTTACATTATACTGATAATGAGCCGTGCCCACCCCGAGATGACCCCAGTTTTGACCGTTTGTATAAACGGAGACCCCTATTAGACCGTTTCAGTGCCCGGTTTTCCCAAGCATACACGCCCGAGAAATGTATTTCTATTGATGAGTCCTTGGTACATTTTAAAGGGAGGGTTCAATTCCGCGAGTACCTGTCGGGTAAGAGGGCAAGGTATGGCGTGAAGATGTCTAAGCTGTGCGAGAGTGCACCAGGGTATACCTACAGGTTTAGGATATATGAAGGAAAGGCCACCCCCAAACCAGACTGCATCCTGGACTACAATAGGTACATGGGAGGGATGGACTTGTCAGATCAAATCCTGAAGCCCTACAGCGCCATGCGGTGTGGTATAAGAAGCTGGCCGGGCACATAATACAGATGGCATTGTACAATGCGTACGTGCTACATCGATGTGCAGGCCAGAGGGGAACTTTCCTGGAATTTCAAGAGGTGATTATCAAGAACCTAATCTTTAGGGACCAAGAAGGGGGGGCACCCAGTACTTCTGGAAGCGGGGCCACACGCATCGTACCAGGGCGGCAACACTTTCCAGGAGAAGTTCCCCAAACTGGCAAGAAGGGAAAAAGTCAAAAGAGGTGCAAAGTCTGCTATAAGGGATGACACAATATATCAATGTGACACGTGTCCCGAATAACCAGAGCTCTGTATGAAAGAGCGTTTTAAAATTTATCATACATCCCTTGGTTTATAATTTACCCCAATTTTACTTACCCTGATGCACTCCGCACAGCTTATCCCCCCTCGTCTTTCCCCTCTGAGCCCTGCTGTGTGCCCAGGCAGCTGATAACAGCCACATGTAGGGTATTGCCGTACCCAGGAGAACCCACATTACAGTTTATGGGGTGTAGGTCTCCGGTCAAAATGCTCACTACACCTCTAGATGAATGCCTTAAGGGTGTCATTTTTAAAACGGGGTCACTTCTTGCGGGTTTCAACTGTACTGGTACCTCAGGGGCTTCTGCATACATGACTTCGCACTAGAATATCCCCAGTAGGCCAAATGGTGGTCCTTTCCTTCTGAGCCCTCCCATGGGCCCAAACGGCAGTTTATCACCACAAATGGGGTATTGCGGCACTCAGAACAAATTGCGCAACAGAATGGGGTATTTTGTTTCTTGTGAAAATAAGAAATTTTCAGCCAAAACTACATATTATTTGAAAAAAAGAATTTTGTTTTCATTCCCAGCCCAATTCAAATAAGTTCTGTGAAAAAACTATGGGGTCAAAATGGTCACAACACCCATAAATGAATTCCTTGAGGGGTGTAGTTTCCAAAATGGGGTCACTATTGGGGGATTCCTACTGTTTTGGCACCTCAACACCTCTTCAAACCTGGCATGCTGCCTAAAATATAAATAAAAAAAGAGGACTCAAAATGCACGAGCGCAGTAGAGCCACATGTCGGACATTTCTAAAAAACGCAGAATCTGGACAATACAATGCTAACAACAACCATAAATGAATTCCTTGAGGGGTGTAGTTTCCAAAATGGGGTCATTTGTGGTTGATTTCTATTGCTTTGATACCTCTGGGGCTCTGCAAATGTGAAATGGCACCCGAAAACCAATCCAGCAAAATCTGGATTCCAAAGAACACATAGCGCTCCTTTGCTCCTGAGCCCTCCCATGGGCCCAAACAGCAGTTTATCACCACCAAGGGGGTATTGCTGCACTCAGGAGAAATTGGGCAACAAAATTGAGTATTTTGTTCCCTGTGAAAATGAGAATTTTTGATAAAAAATTACATCTTATTGGAAAAAATGTCATTTTTTTTAATTCCCAGCCCAATTGAAATAGGTGCTGTGAAAAAACTGTGCGGTCAAAATGCTAACAACAACCATAAATGAATTCCTTGAGGGGTGTAGTTTCCAAAATGGGGTCACTTCTGGCGGGTTTCCATTGCTTTGATACCTTTGAGGCTCTGCAAATGCGACATGGCACCCGAAAACCAATCCAGCAAAATCTGGACTCCAACAAACACATAGCGCTCCTTTCCTTCTGAGCCCTCCCATGAGCCCAAACGGCAGTTTATCACCACAAATGGGGTATTTTGTTCCCTGTGAAAATAAGAAATTTTGATCAGAAATGACATTTTATTGGAAAAAATGACATTTTTTTCATTTCACAGCCCAATTCAAATACGTGCTGTGAAAAAACTGTGTGGTCAAAATGGTAACAACAACCATAAATGAATTCCTTGAGGGTTGTAGATTCCAAAATGAGGTCACTATTGGGGGATTCCTACTGTTTTGGCACCTCAACACCTCTTCAAACCTGGCATGCTGCCTAAAATATAAATAAAAAAAGTGGACTCAAAATGCACGAGCGCAGTAGAGCCACATGTGGGACATTTCTAAAAACTGCAGAATCTGGACAATACATATTTAGTAGTGTTTCTCTGGTAAAACCTTCTGTGTTACAGAAAAAAAAATGAATAAAATTGAAATTCAGCAAGAAAAATGAAATTTGCTAATTTCACCTCCACTTTGCTTTAATGTTCTAAGCCTTGTAACGTCCAAGAAAAATAAAAGAATGTTCAAAAAACGATGCCAATCCAAAGTAGACATATGGGAAATGTGACCTATTTTGGGTGGTATAACCGTCTGTTTTACAAGCAGATGCATTTAAATTCTGAAAAATGCTATTTTTTCAAAATTTTCTCTAAATTTTGCAATTTTTCACCAATAAACACTGAATATATCGACCAAATTTTACCACGAACATGAAGCCCAATGTGTCACGAGAAAACAGTCTCAGAATCGCTTGGGTAGGTTTAAGCATTCCGACGTTATTACCACATAAAGTGAAATATGTCAGATTTGAAAAATGGGCTCTGAGCCTTAAGGCCAAAACTAGGCTGCGTCCTTAAGGGGTTAAGAAGTGAAAGGCTTCCATTTTTTGAAATAGGAATGGATAAACTCATATGACCAACGAACAATGTAACTTGATTATTTCTGCCTCCGAATGGTGGGGACCCGGTCCTTACAGATTTGTATCTGGAATGGACTTATTCCCTGCCATCCGGAAACATTTTTTTCTAAATTAATGAAACCCTGTAGGACACTTTCTCTTGTTTCGAAAAATAAAATTTAATATACCTGTTCCTCACCTTGGTGGGTGATGCGTGGATTTTTCTGGGCTGGCTGTATACCAGCGTCCCATGATTTCTCCACGCACCAACTACCAAGTTATTTATTCTCAAATTATTTGATTTGGTGTGATCTAGGAATATATTTGAAAAACTCTCTTCTTTCTTAATTAGTAAAGGTCTTCCTTCAGAAATACTCTGATTATGTGACAAATTTGTAAAACTGGTGGATGCTGTCTGTCTCTGAGTGGTGGGGACCTGGTCCTTTCAGAAAAATATTATTTTTGAATTGGACTTACTCCCTGTCACCCGGAGGCAGACGACATATCATTTAGTTACTTAATAAATGTATCTCTGTAGGATACTCTCTCTCATCTAAAAAATGAATAGGTATCACACCATTTTGGAAGGCATGGCTATGCCCCTGGTGAGTGGGGACCTAGTCCCATGACTTATATTAGTCTGGTATGGGTTTCATGCCACTTCGGGGTGTAGCATGGATTCCTTCAAAATTATTGAAATAGTTTCAAATTTTTATTTTATTTATTTTTTATTATTTAATTTTGGCTTTTTATTTTATTTTTATTATTTATACTTTATATCATATTTTTTATAATTTATTTGAGTTATTATTCAGGACACTGTTGACACCTATATGTATGACAAAAATAAAAAATTAGATTTTGTATTGATTGTGGGTATACATTTTAAGTACCCTTTGTATATGCATACCTTCCGATAGAATTGTCTGATTGAATATTTATGGGAATTTATAATTTTTAAAAAAAAAGACATGCATGATATTATGTCTTTAGTACGAACTTCTGTAACAGAATTAGTTTTCAATGATATATTTAAATATATGGGTCTTGTCCCCTTTAAATTCGGCACTATAAAGATGCCAGACTTTACTGAATCCATGGAATAGCTCTGAGGAAATCCCGGTCCGGGATGAAACGCGTCAGCAGATTAATTAACTTGCATCTGGCACGTAGTGACGTCAACCTTGCCCTGCAGTCTCCAGCGTTGATGAAAGTACAACGTGGAAACCAGCACAGCACGATACTGACTTTTCTGGGTAAAAGTGTGCTTCTCTTTTAACTTTATTCACCTCTGTGTGAAATCTCGGCTGCACTTGAGTACTGTATATATCGGCGTACAAGACGACTTTTTACACCCTTAAAAAAATTTCAAAAGTGTGGGGTCGTCTTATATGCCGGATATTGTCTACATTAGGGATGCACATTGCAGCCGCACAGCTCAGTATAATACACATGAATGTATGGGAGCGCGGCTGCGGCTGTGTAATTCCGCCACAGCCCCGCTCCTGAGTCATAAGTTCGCGGGGTCAGGATGATGCAATGCGGCCAGCGCTGCACTAATGAGCGGCGGCACTGGAGACAGAACATGGCGGGCGCGCTACAAAACACCCCCATGTTCTGTCTTCAGTGCCTGAACTGCCGCTCATTAGTGCAGCGCCGGCCGCATCACCTCATGCTGACCGCGCGCGCACTTCCTGTCAGGAGCGGGGCAATGGCTGTATTACACAGCCGCAGCCCCGCTCTATAACGGCGGAGATCAGAGAAACCGCTCATCTCCGCCGTTCTTCCCCTGAATGCTGCGATCACAGCTGACTGCAGCATTCAGGGGAAAGTGAGAAGGGGGGATGCCCCTGGATCGCGTCACAGGGAATTCCTGTGACGCGACCGAGGGCCATACCATATATGGGCAGACAGCCCAGGGTCTATTGACGGACCCCAGGGCTGTCTTACCATATTTCATGTTGTTAGGACATACCCAAGTATGTCCTAACAACTGCCTGTGTATTATCCGTCCACAGGTTAATGTACTGGCACATATCTGATATATGTCAGTACATTAAAGTTTAAAAATAAAGTAAAAACAAAGTATTGTTAAATTGTAAAAAAAAATACACCTTCACCTTTTTTACAATAAACATTAAAATAAGTCTCAATACATAAAATACACACATTCAGTAATGGCGCGGACAACAATGTTTTTGCACATTCCCTGCCTCTCAGATCTCGCGCGATGAAGCAGCCTATCTGCGCATGCGCGAGTTCAAAGAGACAGAGAGTCCTGGGTCCTGCCGCCGATGGCCATAGTGAAGCGCTCCTGCACGAAATGGTGAGTATATCTTAAATTCTATATTTTAAGGGTAAAAGTTGGGGGTCGTCTTATACGCCCAGTCGTCTTATACGCCGACATATACGGTATATGGAAGTTCAAGCCTTATAAATAAGCATCAACCCCTGATGGGTTGGACACAGGAGAAATTTCCTCTGTGAAAATCATGGACTCCCATTGAAAGATCGGAGGGGAAAACCTGACTGGTCTGGTTCAAAAACGTGTTACCACTCATTACCGTTCTTTGAAGAACGCAACTGAAAGGAGGGAATCTCCAGTGTATCTCTACCTTGAATTATGAAAAATCTTTCAAAATATTTATCATGATGTACTATTGCTTATAGAGGGGGATAAATTAATGGAAGATTGCTATAAGTATATGTGTTGGTATCCTGGCCAGGAGACATTTTTAAATTGTGTACATCCTGTTTGAAAAAAAGTATGTTTATTCAAACCTTTTCCTCTCTCTTTCAAAAAAAAAATTATATTATAAAGAAAAGAGGAAAGAGACAAAAAAAAAAATCTTAAAAAAATATATTTTTATAGAACTTAATAAAATTTATACATAATTATTTCTATCCCAAAGAGTGCCTGGTTTGTTTTGGAAAATATTTTTTTCTTTTTTGGTTTTTGAATTATTGTCTTCCGAAATTGCACGGTGCTATATATTTATTGCATATTTTGGGATTTCTATTAGGTATGGTTTATAACCATCTCTTGTTCTTAGCTCGTGTTGCAATTGCCCTTTACCTGGTGCAGCAGCCTTATTATTTTAGTTGCCCCGAATTCCAGCCATGGATGTCTCCCAGAAACGAGCCCATGCTTAAAGAGGCTCTGTCACCAGATTTTGCAACCCCTATCTGCTATTGCAGCAGATCGGCGCTGCAATGTAGATTACAGTAACGTTTTTATTTTTAAAAAACGAGCATTTTTGGCCAAGTTATGACCATTTTTGTAGTTATGCAAATGAGGCTTGCAAAAGTCCAAGTGGGTGTGTTTAAAAGTACAAGTCCAAGTGGGTGTGTATTATGTGCGTACATCGGGGCGTTTTTAATACATTTACTAGCTGGGCGCTCTGATGAGAAGTATCATCCACTTCTCTTTGGAACGCCCAGCGTGATCTCTCGAGAACACTGCTGTGTCTGCACTGCCAGAAGCTGGGCGTTCCAAAGAGAAGTGGATGATACTTCTCGTCAGAACGCCCAGCTAGTAAAAGTTGTAAAAACGCCCCGATGTACGCACATAATACACGCCCAGTTGTACTTTTACTTTTCAACACGCCCAGTTGTACTTTTGCAAGCCTCATTTGCATAAATACAAAAATGGTCATAACTTGGCCAAAAATGCTCGTTTTTTAAAAATAAAAACGTTACTGTAATCTACATTGCAGCGCCTATCTGCTGCAATAGCAGATAGGGGTTGCAAAATCTGGTGACAGAGCCTCTTTAATTCTTGTGTAAGGCTGGGCTTCTCTCTGCAGATAGGCGTGTTATAGCTCTGTACAACCTCAGAGTTGTACGGAGCTGCAACACGGCACATCCATAGCAGTCTTTGGGGACTGCTGTTCATATAAAATCTGAGGAATACTGAGGTTTTTTTATGTCAGATTCTGTATGAAAATGCGACTGAAGAAAATGGTGGCATATGCTCCATTTGATGCCATATTATGGAGACATTCTCCCCAATACGGTGGCGTACAGACGCATCATGCCGCAGTGTGGAGAAGCAGGGACTTGGCTTTTTCACTTGGCTCTATCGTGCATCAGGTTGTGCTCACACTTTCAAAACTAATGCAAAAGGAAAAGTGGACAGTTGCCCATGGCAATCAGGTTGCTGCTTTCATTTTCCAAAGGGCCTCTAAAAAAATTAGAGGTCGAATCTAGTTGGCTGCCATGGTCAGCTATTCCACTTTTCCTTTGCACCAGTTTCGATATATCTCCTCCTATACAAGTCAGACATGTATACCAAACAAATGTAAACAGATCGATACTGTATAGTGCCGATACACTTGTATTATACATACATATGTTAAAAGTGTGTGTCATGTTGGCCTTTGTTTGGCAGGTTTATGTCTGGATACTTTTTTTTTTCACAGAACTCAAAAGCGTAGACTACGTTTACGGCCTGTTCACATCTCCAAGAGGGGCCTCCGTCACAGATCCAGCTGAATACGCGCAGCAGCGCTACTGATTTCGATAAAGCAATGCACACTGTGTCGGAAACTCGACGAAAGCCCATTAAAGTCAATGTATTTCATTAGGCACCGATGCAACGGAACTGGCGCTTCCGGTATTTTCGTTGATCTGCTCCTTTGACAGAGCAACGAAAACACCAACGCAGATGTAAACAGGCCCTTACAACTAACAAATTCTATTTAAAAAAGGATACATTTTTCTTTATGTGAACAGAGCCTAAGGCTACATTTACACGACAGTGAAAAACGGCCGTGTGGTGTCATACGGCCGTTTTCAGAACAATGAAGTTCTATGGGTGTATTCACAAGACCGTTTTTTTTTTAACAGCCCTTGAATACCAGCCGTCAAAAAAATAGGACATGTCCTAGACGGCTCCTATAGACGTCAATGGATCAGTTTTTACTGGCCGTTTTTCAGGAATCCACGGCCGATAAATTCTAACGGCCGATAAAAACTGAGCCTGGCCAGGGACTCCCCGCACACAGCACTACTTTGAGCGCTGGGCCCGTGGAAACCCCGGGCAGCACTGTCCATATATGGACAGGGAAGTCAGGGCTTTCAACTATGCAAGATGTCTAGCCGGGGACTCTGGTCATGGGAAAGCCCTTGACGTCACTGTCCATATATGGACAGTGGCGTCAGGGGCTTCCTCTGACCCTCCCCCATTTAGATAGCAACCCCCCGACCCCGAAAAAAAGCGCCACTGTAGCTTCCTGTAGGAGCGGAATCCCCGGCGGCCAGACCCAGCTCTGCCCAAGGAGCCGCCCCCGCTCCTGGAGAAGCCCCCAGCGTCACTATCCATATATGGACATATACATCAAGGGGTTACTCTTGGAGCGGAATCCCCGGCCAGAGAGCTGCCGACAGCAGGGATTCTGCTCTTAAAGAAAGCCTCTGACGTCTCTGTCCATATATGGACAGGGACGTCAGGTGCTCCGCCAATGAGTGGAATCCCCAGTGGAGGGATTCCGCTTCTACAGGGAGTTACGATATCTACAGGGGGGTGCTACTCTCTACATGGGGGCGGTACTATCTACAGGGGGGTGGCGCTATCTACATGCGCACTGTGGCACTATATGAGGTGTGGCACTATCTATAGGGGGCACTGGCACTATCTACATTGGCATTGTGGCACTATGTGGGCTCTGGCATTTTGTATGTGGGCACTATGTCACTTTATATGTGGGCACTGTGGTACTATATACAATGGGCACTGGCACTTTATATGTGGGCACTGTGGTACTATGTTGGCACTGTGTATAGTGGGCACTGGCACTTTATAAGTGGGAAGTATGGCTCTTCCCTTTGGCACTATGTATAGTGGGCACTGTGGCACTATGTAGGCAATGGCAATTTATATGTGGGAACTATGGCACTATATACAGTGGGCACTGGTATTATCTACAGTGGGCACTGTGGTACTATGTGGGCACTATCTACAGTAGGCACTATGGTACAATAAGGGGCCCGGGCCCTAATCCCCACCCATAAACACCCAGTTTAGCCCACAGTAGCATGCTCCTATAGTGCCTCCCACATATTATAATACCAAATAGCTGCCCCCACACAATATAATGTCCTCTATCTGCCACCATACACTATAATGCCCCCATAGCTGCACCCATACAGTATAAAGCCAACCTATGCCCCACACAGTATAATGCCCACCCAGATGCCCCCATATAGTATAATGCCCATACAGATGCCCTAATGCAGTATAATGCCCAAATTCCCCCATACAGCATAATGCCACCTTAGCTGCCCCTAGTTCCAGTGCCCTTGTAGATAGTGACACAGTGCCCATGTATAGCGCCAGTGTCCCCTGTAGATAATGCCCCTATATTGTGCCACAGTGTCCATGTGGATAGGGCCACACCCCCCTTGAAGATAGCGCCATTGGGACTCCCTCTAGGAGCGGAATCCCCAGTCAGAGCATGGGCCGGGGATTCCGCTCCTAGAGGGGAGCCCTGATGTCACTACTATGCCGCAAAAATGGAGGGTATGCATCATTGTCTGTGGTGGGAAACCCCATTTTATAATACAGGGTAGATAATCTTTTCAGCTATATCCACAGTCTTATTTCAGTTTAAAATACCTAATAATGTATGATAGCCGAAGACAAACTGGGAAGGAATTGTTGAATGCACAAACTACTACTACCTGAGGAAAAATGTATTCAGGATATGAGACGTGCAAACGAAAATTGAGTCCGCAGGCAGCACTAGTAATGAAATAATTGTGCTAAAGGTATGAAAACGTGCGAGTACGCCCAAATGCTCCGCTTGCACGGTTAATATACGATATATGCCGGTGTGAAGTAGGAAGGTTGTGGGAGAAACAGAGGACCGCTCCGTTTCATAGAGGTTAGCGCAGACATGTAGAGAGTAACTAAGATTTCTCTCCATAATATAGCGGAGCAATACGTGACTGTAGAGAGACACATCAGCGCAGCTTCCTCCTCTCCGGCCTGAGATGTGAATGAAGCCGCCAAAACGGCAGCTTCCTCCTCCTCCCTCCCCCCGCCGCGCACTCACAGGAAGGAGAGGATCCCTGAGCACCGGAGAGGAGGGCGCAGTTCCCGAACGAGAAGGCCGTTCCCCCTAGCTAGGCCCGGGCCGCTTCCTGGTTACCAGCTGCCGTTGTCAGGGAGGGAGGAGAAGGAGAGCGGGTCACGGCGGAGGGTCAAAGGGGAAAGGTTACCCACCCAGCATCCTCCGGGTTGGAAACACAGCCATCTTGGTTCTGCGAGACAAGAAAATTCATGCGGTGAGTGTTTTTATTTGTCTGAGCCGTCACTCGGAGTCTTCCTCCCTCCCTGGCCCGGCCTGGAGCTCTGTCAGGGAATCCGTGATGAAAAGCCGGAGGCTGGGGGCCGTGGAGACAGGGCCCCAGAGCGAGAGAGAGAGGCCCGGCGGCCGCCGCGGCTTTTGTCTGGATGTGGCCGGGGAGGGAGATAATGTTTGGAGGAGGAGGCAGTTGTACAGTACAGCGGTGCGGCGGGAAAGATGTGAAATTATGGGGCCTTCTGTAAGATGCCGGTAGAGCAGTACTAGAGCCCGCAGGCTGAGTCCAGGCCTAGATGATGGATACAGTGCTGGGGGCTGTCAGTGATGCACTGACAGAGGCTGATCCCTCAGAATTGGGGGATGTAGGTGGGCAGATAGGCCTCTCGTATTATGCGGGGGGCCTGAGCGTCCAGTATTTGAACGTGACACGTTACAGGTGCGGGGTCTGGAGCCTCAACTGTCACTTCCTGCTCTTGGATGTATGGGGAGGCTTTGTAGGCCGGCGAGGTCACAGAATATAGGGGGTCTGCTTGATCTTGATTATTTAGGTGCATATCATTCTTCACCTTGGACCCTTGTACAGTGTAAAGGCCAGAGCATCTTCTCTATACACCACATGACCATATGTGAGCCTTAAATATCCTATAACATAGAACCAGTGTGCACAGAAAGTGGAGGAGTTGCCAATAGCAACCACATCACCGCTTTTTTTCCCCACCCTGCGCTGATGACAGCTGGAATCTGATTGGCTGCTATCGACAACATCTCTAGGATTTGCCTGAATTGTTTTTCATAATTTTCAAACCTTGACTAGGGCAAATATAAAACATTTTCGTTGTTATGCCCTTAAGTTATGACTGTGACGTATTCTTATATTTGAGACAATGGCTCTCAGTTATAAAGAAATAAGCAGCTAAAAAGCAACCTTACTTCCCATAGAATGTGACTGTACTTCAACGTTTTGTCAGGATTTGTTTTCATACTGAATACGGTTTGCTTCTCCTGAAAACTTGCCTATTTGAACAAGTTTTCATTTCTAGACCTTGAGGGTGCGAAATTGCGCACATTTTTGTATTCGTTAATATGCTCCTAAATGATCCCTGTGCTTGATATGTGGGGGCTTGTGTAGCCAATGTTTCAGGGTTGCCCATATTAATCAGACTACTTTTGTGTTGTCAACTGAAGGGGGGGTTTCTGGTTGCTATGGGCAACAAGGCTACAACTTTCTTCTCTGCTACACATCTTATAACGTGCAGTAATGTATGGCCGGGAGTATAAGCTCAGTCGTGTGAATGAGCCCCTAGGGTAGGAACACATGGCGTATTCTGGGCAGATACACTGCGTCAAGCTGCGCAGCATATCCTGTCTGAACACCGCAGGGAATGCCGTCGGAAAACCCGCACCGCACTGGTGCATTTTTTATGGCGTAAATTATAGCACATACTTACTCGCTCACTTCCACTGACGTCCGCTCCGGCCTCCCTGGTTGACGTTGCAGGCCACGTGACCACTGTAGCGGTCACATGTGATGCAACGTCATCCAGGGAGTCCGGACTGGAGAAGCAGGGAACTCTGGGTAAGTATAACGTTGTGTTTTTTTTTTCCTTACTTGCGATCTTTGCTGTGGAATCACTGTCATTCCGCCACGACTATCGCAACGCCACTTTGTTGCGGGTTTAAGCACCCCGTTGAATTCAATGGGAAAACCAGCAACAGAAGAGCTGCGGTTTGGCAGCATCGATTGACATGGTGCGGTTGAGGAAACCGCATCAAAGGTCAATTTATGTGCGTTTTCCGCAGTGTGGGGATGAGATTTGTTGAAACTTCACCCTCACTGCTGCTACTGTAATACGCTGCGAATTTTACGCATTTCGATGCAGAAAATCTTCAGTGTTTACGCTGTGTTTTCGTACCCTTACTGTGGTTTTGAAGGAATGGGAAATAAGGGATGGAGTATACGACAAACATTAGATTTAAGTCATTGTGTTAGGGCAGAATAATGTGGTCTTCTCTGGTAAAGTTGGCAACACTGTTTCAGAAACCTGATGTACAATTTATGCCTCATGCACACGACCGTTGTGCCACCTGATAGTCTGCACGTACCCATGCACTCTAGCGGGAGAATCGCGTCCGTGAAAAATGGTCAGAATCTCCGATCCGAAGAAAGATAGAACATGTCCTATCTTTACTCGGATCACAGATGGAACTCGGACGGCACACAATGTTGTGTGTATTAGGCGTTAACAGCAACTTCATCTACTTATTGGAGTAGATAGTGGAAGTGGTGTAACAGAAAAAACTTCTTTATTTCCCATAGCAACCGAGCACAGCTTCCACATCAGCGTTTCATATCAGCGTTACCCTTCCATTGAGAGGTTCCGTCGGGTTAATCCCTCAGTCGTCTGCGCTATTGGTTCCCTCAAGAACAACGGAACCCTGTCACAACAGTGACAAACGGAAACCTTCAGCAAAGTTTTTGTCATCACTGAGATCAATTGTGTGATAAACGGAAGCTAAAATTTCAGTTTGCCTTTCCGTTGAGGGGTTAACCCGACGGAACCGTCTGACGGAACCCCTCAATGGAAGGGCAACGCTGATTAAAGCTGCAGTATAATTGGTTGATCTAGGCAACAAAGACATTGTTTCTATTTAGTTTTCATGAATCTACCCCAATGTGTTAACCAATATAAATATGTATTATAAAAATGTCCAAAATCCAACCAGAATCCGCATATAAATTAACCAGGAAATCTGCGTAAAATTGTGCCGCCTCTATACTTACCGTCCCTGGTGCTCCTATAGCAACGCGTACCTGGTCCCCCGGCTGGTCTCTTCACCCGGTCCCCAGTAATGACGTTTCTTCCTGTGTATGCTGCCGCAGTCTCGTGTCAACACAACACATCATCACTGGAGGCCAGATGTACAGAGTGCGGTAGTAGGGACCAGGGACGTGTCACTACCGAAGTCCCAGGAAAGTTGCAAATAGTATTTTCTTTTTTTTTTATTTAAGACTTTGAAAATAGTGTTGTATTCTTTTCTTTTTTTTTTTTTGTATACTTGTGGATCTGCAGGTTATCTGCAACACAAGGATTTGCTATCAGATTTTTGCTTTCCCTTTCAAGTCAATAGGGAAAATGTTCAACAAATCTGTGCTCTTTCTGCAGCAGACATTGACAATTTCTGCGGATTAATCGTTTCAGGACCGGGCTATTTTGAGCCTTCAGGACCAGACACCGTTTAGCCCTTTTTAGCACGCATTAGTTAAACGCCTATAACTTTTTTTATTTGTTGGGCAAGTGATGTGACTTTTGTGTTGTTTTTTCCGTAGACAATGCAGGTTTCTTCTTTTTTTTTTTTTTTTTTTTATCATTTTTTACACACTCTTTTTGCTATTATACAATTTTTAGGCTTAAAGTTTGAAAATAATAGTAAAAAAATAAGCTTTTTTAATCTTTAGCTATTTTGTTTCTGGTAATAACATACGGTAGTTTTACCCTAAAATAACTATAAATTTTAATATATTACACGTCTATATTAGGGTAATTTGGGTCAGGGCTAGCTTTACGACAATGATTGGCGGGGGGGGGGGGGGCGTTTTTTGGGGGTGGGTATTTTATGTGTATTATTATTAATATTTTTGCACTTTACTTTTATTTTTTTATTACTATGGTCTGTCCCTCAAAGGTCAGGAAAGACTTTTGGGGGACTTTGTTTTTCTTTTACACCATGTTTTTCTACTGTAACTGGGGCTGCACAGATGAACTACGTAACCCTATAAATATGCAGTAAAAGTTTTGTGCCCTACTATATTCTAAGACTAAGCGTATGCTCACTTGTGGCGTTTTTGAGGCATTTATTTGTAAAGTACTTTTCTGTAATTGTTACAAAAATTTAATGATGAAACATAAAGGAAGGTCAGCAAAGACACCACGCGTGAAATACCCTAATGGAAATGGATGTTACGATGGATTTTGTCACTTTTCGTCCAGCGTCATTTATTGAGGTTTCCCCAGTTGTTGCAAAATGTCGTTTTTGTCCCGTCCCCCCCCCCCTCATTGATGTATATAGGGTGAAAGATAAAACCAGATGTCATCTGTCACATTTAGTTTGAAATACAATGAGGGAGATGTTAAATTGGTGCAAAGAAAGTTACGTGGTTGCCCATGACAACCAATCTGATTCAACCTCTCGTCTTTCTTTTCAGAGGCCCTTTAGAAAATGAAAGCTGGGACCGGTTTGGTTTTATTTGCACCACTTTTGAAACATCTCCCCCGTGTTTTTTCTGTTATGTAATTATGCTTTTGTAGAAAGAGTCAAAGACTCTGTTCACATTATAATCCTGGCTTTACGCCACCTTTTTCTGGAGAACACCATTAGCATATAACTGATATGTAGAAGTGCATTCTTCACTGCTCTTACCCTAAATAGAAACCTGACAGAACAGAGAACAGCAGTAGTATGTAGAGGCCTCGTGCACACGACCGTGCGGACGCAATATATCCACTGTAGTTTACACGGATTGGTGCAGGGGCCCACAAATCTGGACTACAAAAACTCAGGACAAATTTTACAGTCCGCGTTTACGGATTCACTAATATTGGTGAATTGTGGATCCGTTAGTCTGGATGACACACTGACGCACAACAAGGTTTTTTTAACATTTGTTTTGTTACCTTGTACTCCGCTTCTGTAATGTGTAATAAGAATTAGGCGGGATTCACACGACAGGGTCCCGCCCGAGTATCGGCCGGTAAAATCGGCCATTTTGCCCGGCCGGTTTGCATAAAGTTTTGCATCCGTTCCGGGCCGGGCAGATCCGGACAGTGACATCAGCGGCAACTCCTGAAGGGGAATCCCCATGTGTTCGGGGATTCCGCTTCAGGAGTTTCCCCTGATGTCACTGCCCAGATATGGACAGAGACATCAAGCGCTCTGTCCAGGAGCGGAATCCCCGAAAACACGGGGATTCCGCTCCTTCAAGGAGCTAAAGTGTGGCTAGCACATAGCAGAGCGGGGAGATACCTCCCTGCTCTGCTATAGTGGCGTCGCTACAGTAGTAGCTGCAGCTGCTAGCGGCGCCATCGAAGGTGTCGCCGGGCCAGGGTGCTTTTAAAACAAGCAGGGGAAGGGAGCCAGCGCAGCGCTCCCTTCCACCTGCTGTACACCCCGGCCCTGCCACACCGTGTACAGCGATGCCATTCGTCAGAATGGCAGCAACTCCTCCTCCTCACATGCACTCTGCGCTGTGAGGAGGAGGAGATTGAGCGCAAGCGACGGATAACCCGGTCATCACTCGGGACACATTCCGGTGATGGCCGTGTATTACCCGGCCCCATAGACTTCTATTGGAGCCGGGCGGCCGGGTATCCGGCCGAAAATAGAGCATGTCCTATTTTTTGACGGGCGGTTTTCCCGGCCGTCAAAAAATCGGTCGTGTGAATAGCCCCATTAGGGGTCTATTATTTCTACTGCAGCCGGGTTACGGCCGTTTTATGAACGGCCGGCACCCGGCCGGGAAACCCTGTCGTGTGAATGAGGCCTTAATGCCGTCCAAATGCTACCAGCACCTGAATAGAACTAAATCAAAATATCTCCGCTTATGAATGTTTAGTGTTACATGAGTTGTTTGTATCTGTCGCGTGTGTAAATATTAGTGATGGTTCTGGTGCTCATGGAGGCATAAATCGGGCCACATTTAGCAAAACTGTCAAACGGATACAGACCCGCTCGCAAACAGCAGAGCGCTGTGGGACCGGCAACTGACACCTCCGGAAAACAGCTGTTAGGGTCTGTTCACACAACTTTTATTAGTGCAATTTTTGCACAACCACTCTGTTTTGATGCGATTTAGCAAAAACGGTGATATGACCACAAAATCTTAATGGGTGCGCCAGAGCAGTTCCTGGCTAGTAGGAGGAGCTCCAGAGTGGGGGAAGCCCCCTTTAAGACGCCTATATTTTTTTTGTAGGGCATTTAGAAAGTGGTTTAGTTGATGTGCACCTTAGAACAAGGGTAGACAAATTATTAGATGTTAGACGTCTGTTAGGCCACTGTAAGGGTATGTTCACACAAAGTTTTTTGCAGGCGGAAATTCTGCCTCAAAATTCAGTTTGGAAGTTTGAGGCAGATTTTCCTCTCCCTGCACAACGATTTTCGCTGCGTTTTTTGCCCACAGCCATTGAGCGCCACAGGCATAAAACGCTGCGAAATACACTTTCTCTGCCTCCCATTGATGCCCAGGCCTGCCTTAGAGACTTGGCAGAAGATGCTATTGAGACCCTGCACTAATCCTTATAATGAATGGTCTTTTCTCTTTCTAGCTCTGCGCCCCTATGACTGTTTTGCTTGGCTGCACTCTGAGGTGATGCCGCCAGGAGCCCTCATAACTCATCATCATACTTTTTTTTTTAGCTGTGTTTGCCTGGCTACTAAACAGATCCAACTGGCTATTGGAGTGAACTTTCTGTCTCCTAAAGTCTACAGTAACTTGTCCTCCCCTGCTTATAATAAGTGGTTGCAGTCTACATGTGCGACCACCTCTCCATTCATTCTCTGCCGGAATACAGCGGCCGCCTCACCAGCTGGGCCGTTCTTCACATAGGTGCGACTTCCAGACTTGGGAATACCTCTTTAACGCAAGTTTGACCTAATCATAATTGTTTGCTTTTTTTTACATGGCCCACTATGAACTGTTTCGAAGGCTGGATTCACACGAGCACATTTAGCCGTAATGGACGGAACGTATTCCGGCCGCAAGTCCCGGACCGAACACAGTGCAGGGAGCCGGGCTCCTAGCATCATAGTTATGTACGATGCTAGGAGTCCCGGCATCTCCGTGGAACTGTCCCGTACTGAAAACATGATTACAGTACGGGACAGTTGTCCTGCAGCGAGGCAGGGGCTCCTAGCATCGTACATAACTATGATGCTAGGAGCCCGGCTCCCTGCACTGTGTTCGGTCCGGGACTTGCGGCCAAAATACGTTCCGTCCATTAAGGACGTAACGTGCTCGTGTGAATCCAGCCTTATACTGATGCATGTGAACTGCTCATTATATTTCCCTCATGTACAATAATTTTTTACATTTCATTCACAGTAGTAATTGTAAGGTCCAAAACTTCTCTCCTACAACCTAAAATGCAAGCACAAATTGAGGGGTTCACAAAGCAGCGACATACACTCTTAGCTTTGTTTTTACATTTTGAGTTCCTAGATGGACTTCTCAATCCCCCATGTTTATGTCATTCTGTATGTCAGTAGGATCCCTGCCGCAAGTTATGTTGGGGTTACAAAAAGTAGAGGTAACATCCAATCTGTTTAGTTCTGGGACTTTCATGCTTAATCCATTGATGATGACCGGAACCGCTGACAAAATGATTGGATAACATGAAAAAAAAAAAAATAATCCTTTTAAATTCTAAAAAAAGACACCAATCTTTATGGTGTGTTTTAGGCCCTTTTCACATTATCTTTATGGTATCCATATGATGTATAAGTTGCAAAAGCTCCTGACGTATTTGTTAACCATCACCCATAGACTTAATATGCGATACTTTTAACGGATACCTCATGAAATCTCATGTCATTTATATGACATATCTTAAATGGATGCCATAATAGCCCATGTGTGACAGGTGCCACTGCTAGGTGTCAGTCACCCATAGAATATTATGGCACTCGTTTAACGTATAAGTGATGAAAAGCTCATAAACCTATTCGTTTAACGGATGCCTGTGATAGATGCCGCATACTTTTTTTGCCGAATGCCTCTGTATAGAGTGACGCAGTCTGCTGCGCTTTCCCATACGGCAAAAATGTGTATAATATGGGTTGATGTATGTGCCGAGAGCCTTCACGATGCATACTTGAAACGAGCAGGGGAAACGGTGTAAAGGCTCTTGGTCACATGCATGCTTTTACCGTGTGCCTAGTGCAGGCATTATATGGACTTACCGAGCACACACGTGGGATCTTTAGGAATCTAACAATCTCATGTCTAGAGAGAGAGCCCAATATCACCCATCGTGAGAAACGCTGTTCTTACCGGTTGTCTTTTAACATGCCTAGATTAGGGCCTGTTCACATCAGCGTTCGGGTTCCGTTCAACCTTTCCGTTATAAGAACTGATGAACGGAAAGCCGAACGGAAACTATCGCTTCTGTTTGCATTACCATTGATTTCAATGATAATGCTTCTGTTTCAGTGTGCTTTTTTTTTGTTTTGTTCCTGTTCCATAAAGTTTTTTTCACTTCTGCATCGGGGTACCGTTTGTGGGCTCTGTCAGACCTTTCCGTCAGGGGAACCCACAAACGGAAACCATAGCTTTCCGTTTGGATTACCCTTGATTTCAATGGTAACGCTTCCGTTGCTGATGGCTTCTGTTTGTCTCAGTTTCGCAAGGTTTCAGTTTTTTTCTGGAATCAATAGCGCAGTCAATTCCGCTATTGATGGGTTCCCCTGACGGAAAGGTTGAACAGAATCTGAACGCTGATGTGAACAGGCATACTACTTTTGCGTAATTTTCCGTTGAACATGTAATATTTGAGTATGTGTTTGTTATTGTGAGGGGCCTGTGTGACAGTGATGGGAGTGGAGGAATAAACATGTTAGTCAGCTCGCATAATGATGAATCGCCCCCTCGCTAAAGCTGTAGTGGAACTAAAACGTGATTTTCAGTGTAAAATATCATGCATCATCTATCACAGCACAGGAGAGTTTTCTCATTTAACCATTTATCCTCTCAGTTCTGACATGTACGTTTCCTTAATTACTTGTATGCCCCATGAAATAACAATACTGGGACATCTTTTCTAGTAACATTGCATTGTCGTTCCTCTGTTATTCTTCCTGGATATGTTTTGAGTTTGGACAAATTGATGTTATCATTCCCCTTGTCTATGGAGCCTGTCCTTAAATGCCCTTAAACGGTCTCCAGTTAGTGCTGGGGGAGAAAGGAAACTTTCCCAAAGAAAATTTTGGGGAAAGTCCGTCCCCCCCCTTTTTGATGGGATCTGTTCACAGACGGGAAGTTGAGAGGACAGAACTCCCATGCACAAATGTACATGCAGCCTTGTACTTTAGAATAGATCATTGATTCCTCCACATAATTCCCCGGTATAATGTAATTATTTCAAATTGCTTCCTCCAGTAGTGGGAGTTTACTGCGAATAAGATTCAGGTCTGTGTGGATTTTCACATTTCCTAATAGTCTTAAAAATCTATCACAATTACAGGCTATTTTACAGCAATGACGTGACCACATCATCACAACATGCTTTATTCTGCTGACAGATTCACAGGGTAAAGGCTACCTTCACATGTAGCAAGTTTTCGATCCGGATTTGCGTGATGAAAATCTGCAGCATTATACAGTAGCAGCAAAGTGGATGAGATTTGAACAGATCTCATCCACACGCTGACAAAAAAATTGAGTGCAGAAATTGGCCTGCGGCGCAGATCTTTAAATCCGCAGCATGTCCGTTCCTGTTGTGGATTTGTAGCTTCATTTTCCCGTTGAATTCAATGGGAAAGTCAAAATCCGCGACAAAGCCCAAGTCTAGATAGAAGCAGAGCATCATTTTATTTTATTAAACTTCTTTTACTGTGACAACTCTTTCCTGGTCCCCTGCTGGTCTTTGTACATCTGCGGCATTGCTGGAGGCTGGGTGTAGAGTCCAGAGGGGGATCAGGGAAGTGTGGCCATGGGAATGTCCGTGAATGTAAATATAGTGGGGCAGATTTGCTAATGCTTCCGGGCTAAGAAAGTGTCAAAAAATGCACCAAATTTTGGTGCAAATTTGCAGTTTGGCGCAGTTTTAATGTTTGCACCTCTAGTGGCTTTAAGTGTTCCAAAAAAGAGGCGCGGCTTAACAAGAAAGGGCTCCGGAAATGGGGCGTGGCTTAAAATAGGCTGAATCAAACATTTTATAAGGAGGAGAAAAGTGTCTAATAGGTCATGCAGGATGCACCAAAATTACCATACAGCGAGCACCACTGATAAATTTGGCGCATTTTGTGCCTGTCTGGCCTCTGGTCTAAGTTTATGCTGTCTAACTATTAGGCTGCGTTCACATGGGGCGGATACACTGCGTAATAGCACGCAGCGTATCCGCCCTGTGCGCCACAGGGAATTCAAGCCAAAAATGCGCACCAAATTGTGATGCAGTTTTTCGCCTGGAATGTCCACTGCAAAAAACTCCAGGCCTGCTAAGTGCTGATGTCTCATCTCAGGAGACCGCTGCAGCCTGTGATTGGCTGCAGCGGCGGTCACATGGGATAAAGCATCATCCCAGGAGACTAGCCCTCTGATGTCATCCAGGCCGACCTCCTGGGATGACGTTTCATCGATGTGACCACCGCTACCGCCTGTGATTGGCTGCAGCGGTGGTCACATGGGGTGAAGCGTCACCTAGCAGTCTATTTCATCCTCCTGGGATAAGTATTATACATTTTTTGTTTTCGGAGCTGCGTTTTTTGCGGCGGGAACCTGCCGGAAGACACAGAGTAACTGCTGTTTGATGCAGGATTTACATCCACATTGAATTCAATGGGGAGATCCCGCAACATATAAGCAGCGTTTACGTCAATACAGTTGACATGCCGCGGAAAATACCTCTGCACCGCAGGTCAATTTCTGAGCGGTTTTCCCTCTTATTATTTATGCAGCGTGTGGATGAGATTTGTTTTATCCCATCCACTTTGCTGCTACTGTATTTGCTGCGGATTTTCCGCAACAAGTTCCGTTGTGGGAAATTCACAGTATTTACGCAACGTGTGAACTGGCCCTTAGACAGCATTAGTAAATATGGGCCAATGTGTTTATTGTTTTTTTGGACCCAAATATTGTCTGCACCAAATTCTGCATACTTTGGTGCAGATATCCCCACAACCTTTTCAAGATTTGCTGTAGGAAATTTTCCTCAACACATTTGGTACGTGTGGACTTGGCTCCTTAGGATATGTTCACGCAGACTGGATGCGCTGCGTACAAGCAAACCGCGTCTCCACCATGGTCGCCGCAGGAAATTCTGGCTGAAAAAATGCACCACAGTTTGGTGCATTTTATTTGGACGCAATGTCCACTGAGGAAAACTGCATGTAAAAAAAAAATAATAAAAGTTTCATACTTAACCCGTAGCCATGGCGACACGACCTTCAACATCTATTTGTTGCAGGTTTTACCTCCCATTGAATTCAATAGGGGAAATCCTGCACCAAAAAAGCAGCAATTACGAAAATACAATTGACCTGCTGCGGATTTAAAAAAAACACGCACGTAAATTTCTGAGCGTTTTTTCCCCACTTATCATTTACGAAGCGTGTGGATAATATTTGTTCAAATCACATCCACTCTGCTGCTACTGTATTGTGCTGGGGATTTTCCGCAACGAAATCCGTTGTGGAAAATCCGCAGTATTTACGCTACGTGTGAACCCGGCCTTCGATTACTTTCTTTTCTTCTTTACTCTTTGTAAATTGGAACCTAGTTGAGAGATGTATTCTTAAATGGGAAATATCCTTTTATTTAGCCCCCCTTCTCATCTCTTTGGAGCAGATCGTTCGTTACCCATTGTATTTACTGTACTTTCTGACCCTTATTTTACTGGTGCAAACATTGGGTTTAATTATTGATTGTCAATATATTTTGTGAAAAGAACAATTCTTATGTACCTGCAATTTATGTGCTTCATTATTTTACTCTTCTGAGATTAAAATGAGTGTATTAATAATGGATATGAATCTTACAGTAATTATAATTTATATTCGATCTACTTGCCTGCTATATGTGCTTGGTTTCTTAATTGTGTCAATAGCAAATGCGCTGGTAGTCCAAATACATATTCTGTTGAATAGCTTTAAGTCATGATAAAGGAATGTTCCCATTTCAGACATTTATGGCATATCCCGTTCCATACTTCCCCCTACCCGACTTTGGCGTATGGATAGGTCAAATGTCGGGAAGGGGTTAAGGTGTCACGGTTGCCATTGACCATGGCATCTAGATGATTTTACAGAGGGAGGGTGCTCCCTAAGGAAGGGCCTAATTGCCTACCTGTCCGAAACCCTGACAGACATAATGCACCTCAATACAGACACATTCCAGTGTATGATGGACACAATCAAAGGATTGCATGTTCAAGACCCATAGCGGGACTAATTAATTTTTTCAAAAATCGACAAACTTTTTTTTTTCTCCTAATAGTTATCTAAGCAACCATAACGACCTGTGTTATCAAATTATCACATTATTTATCCTGCTCACTGTAAAATAAAAATGTCCCTTCACACCTCCACCCTTTTTTATTTTCACCTCACCGGTCAAAGGAATAAAAATTAATCAAGTCCTATGTACCCCAAAATGGTGCCAATATAAAATACAACTAGGGGCCGTTCACACCTCCGTCGCGGATCCAGGCAAAAATACCGGAAACAATAACGCAGCATGCTGTGCTATTTCTGATACAACCATGGACAACCCGACGGAACTCATTGACTTTAATGGGTTTCTGCCGGCCCCTATTTATAGTTTTCATTGGTACCATATTGGGCTACATACAGGTCCTTCTCAATAAATTCGAATATCATCAAAAAGTTAATTTTTCAGTAATTCAAAAAGTGAGACCTATATTATATAGATTCATTACACACAGAGTGATCTATGTCTAGCTTTTATTTTTATTTTAATGTTGATGATTATGGCTAACAGTTAATGGAAACCCAAAATTTTGTGTCAGAAAATTAGATTATTATATAAGCCCAATTTCAAAAACAATTTTTAATACCGAAATGTTGGCCTACTAAAAAGTATGTACAGTATATGCACTCAATACTTGGACGGGCTCCTTTTGCATGAATTACTGCATGAATGCGGCGTGGCATGGAGGCGATCAGCCTGTGGCACTGCTGAGGTGTTATGGAGGCCCAGGTTGCTTTGATAGAGGCCTTCATCTCGCCTGCATTGTTGGGTCTGGTGTCTCATCTTCCTCTTGACAATACCCTATAGATTCTCTATGGGGTTTAGGTCAGGCGAGATTGCTGGCCAATCCAGCACAGTGATACTGTGATTATTGTACCAGGCATTGGTACTTTTGGCAGTGTGGGCAGGTGCCAAGTCCTGCTGGAAAATGAAATCTGCATTTCCATAAAGCTTGTCAGCAGAGGGAAGCATGAAGTGCTCTAAAATGTCCTGCTAGACGGCTGCATTGATTCTGGACTTGATATAACACAGTGGACCAACACCAGCAGATGACATGGCTCCCCAAACCATTACTGACTGTGGAAACTTCACACTGGATCGCAAGCAACTTGGATTGACGCCTCTCCACTCTTTATCCAGACTCTGATACCTTGATTTCCAAATGAAATTTCTCCTTAGCCCACTTAAGAGACTTCTGATGTTGTCTCTGGGTCATGAGTTGCTCGACACAAGGAATGCGGCAGTTGTAGCCCATGTCCTGGATGGGTCTGTGTGTGGTGGCTCTTTAAGCACTGACTCCAGCCGCAGTCAATCCTTTCAAGGCTGCGGTTATCCCTGTTGCTTGTGCACCTTTTTCTACCACGCTTTTTTTTTCCTTCCGCTCAACTTTCCATTAATATGCTTGGATACAGCACTCTGTGAACAGCCAGTTTCTTTAGGGTGTCAATGATGGTCTTCTGGACAACGGTCAAATCAGCAGTCTTCCCCATGATTGTGTAGCCTACTGAACCAGACTGTTGGACCATTTAAAGGCTTAGGAAACCTTTGCCGATGTTTTGTGCTGATTAGCTGATTGGAGTGTGATACCATGAGTCTACAATCTTCAACTTTTACCCAATATTCTAATTTTCGGAGACTATATTTTGGGTTTTCATTAACTGTTAGCCATAATCATCAACATTAAAAGAAAATAATGCTAGAAATAGATCACTCTGTGTGTAATGAATCTATATCATATGAGTATCACTTTTTGAATTGAAATACTGAAGGAAATTTAACTTTTTTATGATATTCTAATTCATTGCGGAGGACCTGTAGAAATTATTGATTTGTATTCCTTTAATCCAAGAGGCGATTAAAAAAGGAGGTGGTGTGGAGGAACGTTTTTATTTTACAGCGATCACCGCGCGGTGGTGTCTCTGGTGCAACGGTACCGGGGCTTCCGGTTACTCCCTTGATCTGCTCCTCCGATGGAGCTAAACAATGGAATGGCAAGTGCTGTGAACCGGCTCTTATCCTAAAGAACAAAACCGTTTATTGTGCAAACATAGAAAAAAAAAATCTATGTCAATTTGGTGTAACGACCCGCAACACATTATTTATACCGCACAGTGAATGCTATAAAAAAAACAATGACGCGGAAAAACTAGAGCAGAAATTATTTTTTGCATCCCCCACCCTAAAGGTAAAAAGTTACTCCGTACGTCCTATGCAATGAAGAACGTCCCCCCCCCCGCTCCCCCCCCCCAAAAAAAAATAAAATACAAAATGTGCTGTGTCCTAAAGGGGTATTCCCATCTCAGACATTCATGGCATACCTGTAGGATATTCCATGAATATCTGACAAATGTGGGTTCCAATTTTGGGAACTGCACTTAACTTGAGAATTTGGGGTTTGCCGACCACCACTGCACTCATTCCGTGCTTGAATGTGGCAACCGGCGGGCGTCTCAGGCAGGTATGGGGGTGAGGGAACCCCCCATTCTCTAGTTAGGTGTGGGTCCCAGAGCATGGACCCGCATCTATCTGACATTCTTGGCACATTCTATGAATACGCCACGAATTTCTGAGATGGTAATACACTTTAATAGCAAAACTAGGATGGATGGACACACACACACACACACACACACACACACACACGGTAATTTAAACTGCACTAAAAAAAACGCTAGCGTTTCTCAAATGTAACATACGCTTTTAGTGGCGGGGTTTTTTTTTTTTTCATTTAGTGTCATTTTGTACATGCGGCTTTTTTTTTTTTTTTAGTCCTATAGAGAAGCCTTTGGGAAATACACCTGAAATCCAGATCATGCTGCCTTTTGAATAAAACGCCACTGATCACAAAATTGTTCAAAACGCAGTTGTATATAGTGCATTTGGTATTTTACTATAAACTACAATGTAGCATATGGCCGCACAAATAATACGACATTAAAAATGCCAAGAAAAACACACACCGCACAATGCTCTGTGTGAATCCAGCTTAAGGCCTTATTCACACGAGTATATTTCACGTCCGTGTTACGCACGTTAAAACAACGGATGTCACACGGACCTATGCAATTCAATGGGGCCATTCAGACATTTTTTAACATTTTTGTAAGAGTAAGGCTATGTTCACATCTGCGTCGGGCCGTTCTGCTCCGTGAGAGAAGCAGAACAAGGGAATACCGAAAGCAATGGTTCTGTTGCACCACGGACACCACCGGCAGGCGACGAAACCCATTGACTTTAAGAAGTTCCGTCGGGGTGTTCGTGGCTTTACCGGAAGCAATACCGCTACATGCTGTGTTACTGTTTCCGGTGATCTCTGACGGATCTGTGAAAGAGGACTCAAACGGAGCCTCCAATGAAAATGTGAACAGGCCCTAAATGTTTGGTGTTTTTTTTTTTTTTTTTTTTTTTTCTTTATGTATCTTTTATTTATTTTTTTTCTGTGGTGACTGACAGGCTGCTGCTTATATATGTACACACAGCAGCCTATCAATCACTGGATATCTAGTGTATTCTTTCAGTGCTCCTATTAGCCAAACGACACCACATTTTTCTGTGCTGTATGGAATAATAGACCATAACCTGTAGCTGTAATAAGCTTACATTGCGTTTTGGGTTTTGATTTTACAGCATTCACCGTGTGATAAAAATTACATGTTCACTTTATTGTGCAGATAAATACGATTACGGCGATAGCAAATTTACATTATTTTTGAAGGTTTTACTAATTTTTGGAATGTTCACACCGGGCGGATATGCTCTGTAAAATCAGTGTATCTGCCCTGGTCCAGCAGGGAATTCCGCCAGAAAAACCGCACAAAATTGTAGTTTAGTTTTTTAGTTAAAGGGAATGTGTCGCTAGAAAAATTTTTCTTTTTCTTTTTGTTAAACTGTTAGTATATAAATGATGACACATTGTTCTGATTTTTTTTTTGATTTTTTTTCACAAGTCAGGAAATATTATAAATTAGATTCTAATTTATAACATTTCCATGTGCTGGTCACTAGAGGGGGCAATTCCCAAAATTGCTGCATTGGCATGTGGTAAAGTCATTGCTTTATGCTGCAAAATTGGAGAAGACACACTCGCTCTAGTGTCCTCAAATAATCCCCCCTCCTTTATCCTGGCTAGTGCCAGGAGAAAGGAGGGGGTTGAATGTTCAAAACTCCTACACTGTGTGCTGCCATTTTTTGAGCGAATGCACAGTGTAGGAGGATTAGATACAGTGGTAATCCGATAGTATAACACTAACATACACACGTCACATACACAAACATAACTTACATGCTCCTGCCGCTGCCCCAGCTCCTAGTACTTGCTTCTGAACATATGGATGAAAGCCGCGACCGGAATTAGTCATCTTACTGTCCGGCCGCGGCTTCCGGTCCACATGAAAATCCCTCCTGGGATGACCTTTGATTCCATGTGACCGCTGCAGCCTGTTATTTGGTGCAGTGGTCACATGCGATGAAACATCATTCCAGGAGGCTGGCCTGGACGAAGAAGCACAGAATTCTGGGTTAGTATAAGATTTTTTTCTAAGTTGCGATTTTTACGGCCGAATCACAGCTTTTCCTTCCAAAAAATCCCAACATCTGCTAATTTGTTGCAGGTTTACCCTCACTATTGCATTCAATGGGGAAAACCCACAACAAAGAAGCAGTGATTACACAAATACATTCGACATACGGATTACAAAATCGCACTGTAAGCCAATTTCTGAGCGGTTTTTCCACTTATCATTTATGCAGCGTGTGGCTCAGATTTGTTCAAATCTCATCCACTCTGATGCTACTGTATTATGCTGCGGATTTTCCGTAACTAAATCCGTTGCGGAAAATCTGCAGTATTTACGCTACATGTGAACCCGGCCTTAGTTGTATTTCCCTCGGCCTTCGGGTACATCATTTGACCAACAAAGATTAGTTCTGGCTAAAGCGCTGCGTCCAGGTGTTTGTTGAAGTCTCTAATAATATATAAAAATATCTACATACGCAGGGGCAAATTTGTAAAGATGGGCATTTCATATGCCAGTCTCGCTAGGAAGCCTGCATAAGCAAGATACGACTAATTTATTAAGGGGCGCTGTTGCATCTTCTGCTATCTTGTGCGCCAGAAAAATATATCTACGCCAGTTTCTGGTGTACATTATAGTAAATTTCTCATGCCGGGGGCGCCCATGCACTAAGTGGTGGTGGCTGCGTTAGATAGCAACGGTCGCAAATATGGCCATTGTTTGACTTTTTAACTCCATAATACTGGCGTACAGCCATTCCCCCCCCCCCTCCCTCCCCATAGTGTTTTGCTTTGTGGTGGTTTAGGGATTGGTGACATTTTTATCAAAACACATCAAGCTTTAAATACTGCTTTATTTCACCATAGGCGTCTCAATAGAACTTCTACAAGCCTGGGTAAATGCTTATACTCAATGACACACATGAATAAAATGTTTGGTGGAGATCTCCTCATTAATATGTTGTCTATACGTGATGGAATTACCAATTTATCGGCTGAGCTCCTTGTACGTTGCTTAACGCTTCAGCATTGTATAAATATCATGAAAGTTACATAACCACTGTAACCTAATCTGGGATTCCTTGTAGCAATAATTAGTAGGATTTCTATTAGATCTGCAAAGTTGAAACTCAGCATTTTTATTGAGCTTTTGTGAATGTAATTCCGGTGGTAGTCATCATCCACAGTATGCTTGAATTGCTGGTCTATATGTATAACAGACTTGTGTGCACGCCTAGATTTTTCTTTGTAGTGTTTGGCAGTGGCAGCTCAAGACATCCTTGAATAATACTATATGGCTGTATGACAGAACTCATGGATGTTTTTGCTTAAAGTGTAGCTAAACGATCGACAAACTTCTGACCTGTCCTAATGACCTGTCAGAAGTTTGGATTGGTGGGGGTCCGAGCAAGGAGACCTCCACTAATATCTAGAACGAAGGAGCTGAAGTGCTCGTGTGAGCGCTCAGCCGCTTCGGGTCTGTTTGGCTTTTTCCAGAAAGCCGATGTATCGGAGTACGGGCTCATAGACTTTCTATTGAGTCCGTACAGAGATGCATTTATTTCCGGAAAAAGCCGAACAGACCCGAAGCGGCTGAGCGCTTACACGAGCACTTCATCTGCTTCGATCTAGCGATTGGTGGTGGTTTCAGTGCTCGGACCCCCACCAATCCATACTTCCGACATGTCAGAAGTTTGTCAAACGTTTAGCTACACTTGAAAGAAAAATCTTCAGTTTGGAATGCCCTGGACTCGTGTGAGCGCTCAGCCGCTTCGTGTCTGTTCGACTTTTTCCGGAAATACATGTATCGGTGTACGGACTCAATAGAAAGTCTATGAGCCCGTACTCCGATACATCGGCTTTCTGGAAAAAGCCGAACAGAAACTAAGCAGCGGAGCAGACACACGAGCACTTCAGCTGCTTCGTTCTAGCGATTGGTGGGGGTCTCGGTGCTCGGACCCCCACCAAGCCAAACTTCTGTCATGTCACTAGGACAGGTCAGAAGTTTGTCGAACGTTTAGCTACACTTTAAATAAAAGGCATCTTTCATATTATTTTTTTTTTATTTTTTTTTTTTCAATTAGATTTTTCTTTCCACGTTCACCACCGCATAGGATACATTTATACATTTACATTCCTGGGCCATGCTATGTTTATGATAACTGGTCTTTGTTAGGTTGCAGCTTTTTGGGCATCCATGTAGAGCATTTGCTGGAGTCTCCTCTGCGGCCGTGTGAAGAACTCTATTCACCTGCAATAATGATTATTGTGCAGGAGACTGTTTTCATTTTGATGTTTTATTTTAAAGGCTATGTACACCTTTTTTAAAGTGATTTTTATTTTATTTTTTAATCCGTGTTATCTGATTTTAAATAACAATGAATTTGACTTTTATTAAACAAATGTTTACCACCTATGTATCCTGTAAACATAGCTGTATCGTTCCGTCACTTAGATGTGATCGTTCTTAGCTAGATACTGTGTGTTAGAGACACGCAGGACCAGATTTCACTGGAGCCGTCAGTGCAGCTGACCTGATGGAATGATACAGCTTCTATGTACACAGGATACATAGACACTGTATCTCTATAAGAATTTTTTTTTATAAAAATCTTTTTAAAAGTTGTTTAAAATCAGATTAAAACTTTGATTTATTAAAAAAATTGTTTTAATTCAAAGGTGTACATAAAGTGAAGCTCTTCCTGGAGCCACTATTACATTTACAATCTAATATACTGTTAGAATTGAAATCACTCAAAGTAAAGGCATATTTTGTGTTTCCTTTAAGGCGTCGCTTACAAACGACAGCCGTTTATGCAGGGGCGGACATACTTTATGTGCAACCTGTGCAGCTACACAGGGGCCCACTGCTACCCTAAAAACACCTACTGGTGGCTTGTTAGAGAGACCTAAGGGGAGTTCGCTTTGATGTGCTATTGGAGTCCAAGAAGCCCATGTGCTGCTCTTGCACAGTGAGCGTCTGCTGTCTGTCCACCACTGCATTTACACCGGCCTGTGATCACATGTGACCCACATTATTCATGGACATACACACATCACTTGGATAGACTTCAGCACTGGGGCAAGCCTGTGGTTGATGTGGCCACATGATTATATCACAAACTGCAAAATAATGACTCCATATGACCAAGCTTCCCCGGCAGCTATTTAGCTTCTATTTAGAACAGGATTTCTTCATCTTTGATTCGTTGCTTTATTGAAAGAGACATTTATAACGCCATCACAATTCATCTTCTGTTATTAGCCCCACTTTTTATAAACCTGGACAATTCCTATAAGATGTACACCGATCCTAAATAAGTTATATTTAAAATATTTCACTAAACGTTATGGTCTAGACATTTGCTTTAATGGAAGTCCATAAACTGTTGGCATAGAGTCTTTGATCACATATAAGAAAGCTGCTGTCAGCCAGCCAGCCAAGATTGTTATTTGAACTCTCTGGATTTCCTCTGTCTTACTCAACATTTAAAGGGGTTGTCCGAGATAAAATGATTGTGTTAATGCTTGTAATTTATAAATGTAAATACATTTGTAATATACTTACATTTTCCAAAGTGGCCCCGTTTCCAGATCCTGCCATGGGGAACTTGACGGGTGACGTCACTCTCTGCACTGGCTCTGGCCGCTGTGTTGATCTTCAATTCTTTTCCTAGTATACGACACGTCACTTGTGCCGTGTATGGGCTGTTCTGTTGTAACGCGTATGCGCGGCCCCTGCTGTTCTCTCGAGAACAGCAGGGATCGCGCATGTGCGTTACGGGCTGTGCAACAGAACAGCCCATACACGGCACATCACAAGTGACGTGTCGTATACGCGGCAAAGAATTGAAGATCAACACAGCGGCCAGAGAGTGACGTCAACCGTCAAGTACCCAACGGCAGGATCTGGAAACGGGGCCACTTTGGAAAATGTAAGTATATTACAAATGTATTTACTGTTATAAATTACAAGCATTAACACAATCATTTAATCTCGGACAACCCCTTTAGGGGCAATTCTTTGTGTGTCGGATGTGTAATAAGGAAGAAATGTCCTTGACATCTGGTATTTCTAAACTTCTTTCTCTTAAAGCACTGTGGATTCGTCCACATAGTCTACTCTTAGCCAATCCGACTAAGAGGGGCTCCTTTTTGTATAATGTATTTTGCACTCGGCCTTTAGTGGCGGCCTGAACGTGAGTGTAAATGCAGTTTATAGCAAAACATTTAAAAAACATGGAACTTCTAATAACATTAGACTGCTGACTATCCAAGTGTTTAATTGCTCTTTATCTTAAAGAAGCACTCCGTAAAAATGTATGTATTTTTTTTTTTGTGTGGGCATATAATGCTAATTCACCAGCAGTATTCCAGCAATGTCCGTTGCTTCTGTGTGTTTTGAACCCTTTCATTATGGGAAGCTGTGTCATGTGATTTCCGTCTGACCACCAGAATAGACCATGCTCTCATGTGTAGACAGGAGGTCACTCTCCCCTGTGTAGATGACTTCCTGTGAACTACAAGAATACATAATCGCTAATCAAATCCCTACTGGCAGCTCTGAGACCCCTCCTGTCCCCACCCAGCTCCACTCTCCTTGTTCTTCTGTATGTTCCCTATCTAAGGGAGCAGGAATGCAGTGATATAATAGGTGAGTCCGTACAATGATTGGCTGCAGAGTTATTAAACCCCCTTGATTCACATGGGCTGTTTACTATGTGTAAGATCTGTGTGCAGAATCTTCAGTGTATTTCTATGAGATGCTGATCTTGTAAGGTTTGACATGTCACTAGTTGGAGGCAGAGGAAATAAGCTGAAGCTTCATCATTTAGGAATACACCAAGACTGCAGTGTTAGGGCTCGTCCACACGTAAAGGGAATGACGCGTTTTTTCTGGCCGGAATTTAGGATGGAAAAATTACACGCTGCGTAAAATTTCCAAGCCGAAATTGACCTGCGGTGCGTATTTTTCGGACCGCAGCGTGTCGCTTCCTGCTACGGAAAGTGTGCAGAATTGCTGCGTTTTTCATAGGAGAGGTCTACATCTCCTAACATTGGGAAAAATGCAGCAATTTTCGCACTATTTTCTGCCGCAAAAACAGCAAGAAATGATGCATTTTTGCCGCAGCGGAAAGCCTTTGACTTTCAACAGAATTCCGTTGTGTGTGGACAAGCCCTATGGTGACCGAAGTTCTATGCCACTGATCTATCGCTTGCTGCACTTCGGACGCAGAGCAAGTGCGGTGTGATGAGACTCCGACACCTCTGCACAACCAGAAGCATCATGGGAAATGACTGCGTTAGGGGAACCATATCCGAGGGGAAGAAAGAACCAAGGTGATAGACATCCACTAAATGGCACATTACCTAGAGCCTCTGCATTATTCTTTTAATAATCGCCCATGCTGCACTATATAGGCAAACAAAATACATTTCTAGAGTGCTTCTTTAATTTCTGCCCTGTATTTTACACCTTTTAAAACTAGTAAAGCAAATGTGTTGTTTTTAATGGTTCGAGAGTTTCACATTGAAAAAGCTTAGGCCTCATGCACACGACTGTAGCAATGTGCACGGCCGTGATTTTCGGGTCGGCCGCCCGCGGAGTGTCACCCGCGAGACGCCCGCAAATCGCCGTGCACATGGCCGCGTCCATTATTTCCTATGAGCCTGGACCGCCTCAATATGGGTCATGACGCTTCTTTTTACCGCGACACGTTTTTTTTACTCGCGGTAAAAAAACTCGTCCAACGCCCATTGAAATCAATGGGAGGCATTTTCGGGCGGTTTTTGAGGAGTTTTGCGGCGTGGTTTCCGCGTCAAAAAACTAGTAAAAAAAAACTCTGTGTGAACAGGGCCTTAGACCTAAGATAGTAGGGCTCAGCAAAATAAAACAAATTGATATGTCAAGCAACAAAAAGGAGTTACTGAATGATATTGAGCGTAAGACGTTTTATCCTTTGGAATTGTCTAACTCTTCATAAAGTTTAGGGCCTTGTTCACACTGCGCTAAAAAAATCACAACTTGTTAATGTGTCAAAAACACTAGCGCTTTTTAAAATACAGCCATTTTCACGCACTTTTGTTGCTTTTTTTTATGCTTAATTAGGACACCCAATCACTATGGGAATTAGGCGTGTTTTACGCGCCAAGGAATTGACCCGACGCTTTTATTTTTTAAACGCGCGTGCAAAAAAGCGCGCCTTATGGACTTCCAATTTGCTTTCCAATTGATGTCAATGGGAAGCTTAAATCATGCGTTCTTGACACGTTTTTCGGTGTGTAAAACGCGCCAAAGAGCACGTCTGATACACTGTGTGAACGGGGCCTAAAGCGGTTGTCTCCTAGACGTCACTTTCCATGTCTAGACCACCAGAGCATAGCGCTACAATGAGCTTTTCTTTCCTGTTTTTCTTTCGTTTTTTTATTAATATAATCACGGTTGTACCATTTTGGTTTGCCAGCATCTACAAACGAATGCCATGCATGAATTTTGATAAATCAACGTGAGCAGTGCATGGACTTGGTTCATTCTAATGTAACCCTTCTCCTTTGTTAAACAACATCAGCATTTGTTGTCAGTTGATGACAAGCAGCTCTTGCTTAACCCCATAAGAGGTTTTTTTAATGGCCGAATTTTTTTGGGGAAATTTGGAAAAACTGCGATTTCCTCCATGGTTTTTGGGTTTCGTCTTTACGGCTTTCACTTTGCCGTAAAAACATCCACTTTATTCTGCTGGTCGATGTGATTACGACGATACGAAATTTTATATATATATTTTTATTTTTTTTTCTTTCTATCTTTTACTACTTCTACAAAAAAAAAATGTTTTTGTTTATTGTAATAGTTCAGACTTTTACAGACGCGGTGATACCAATTAGAGGGAAAATGTTTTTTTTTTTTACCTTTTTTTAATATTTTTTTTTTTTTTAACTACTGAAAATTTCAGTTAACTTTTCTACACTTTTTATTAGTCCTTCTAGGGGACTTATGTATTGCATTGCATTGTAATTTTTACAGGCTCTTAACAGGAGAAGAAGAAAGGCAGACCTGGGGGCCTTCACATCGCAGGGAAGGGGAGGTGAGCTATCAGAGGGAGCTGCCCCCTCTCCTAACTGCTTAGATGCCGCTGTCCCTATTGACCGCGGCATCAAAGTGGTTAAAAGGCCAGGAAGAGTGCCATCGCTTCTCCTGCAAAGTGTCAGCTGAAATACACAGCACGTGAGCCTGCTTCATACTTCGGCCCCCGCACCATGACATGCAGCTACGTCATGGTGCATTTATCGGTTAAATTTGAGTTGTGTATAAATTCTGGTTCTTTCACATCACATTTTTGGCCTACGTTTAAGGCACTATTCACATCACGTCAAAACAATACGTCCGAAGGTATATGTCGGGGAATACTTCCAATATATACCTCGAAGTATGGCCCTTTTATAGCAAAATATGCACGGTATAAAGTTTTTGTTTTTTTTTGGGTTTGTTTTTGTGCAGTGGCCCAATGTATAGTAAAGCCTACCTATTGAGTAAAGAAAAGGGTATGCCAATAATAAACTGAAGAAGGCCAGAAGGATACTCATACAGTTGCATACGTCACGCATACACTCCCATGATAGATATATATATATATATATATAAATAAATTAGCAATAGAAAGAAGCAGCACTCAAAGACCAACTCCAAAATGGGTATGGGTGCCCAGCAGGTAATCCCGATCCAAGGACTGATATATAAACCATCTTCTTTTGGCATACCAGAGTGCTACAGGATTTTTATATATATATTGCACAGGTTTTTTTGGCGGGATACTGTTGTATGAAATAGCGTAGTACCAGCCAAACCGAGGCCAACGAGATGTTTTTTTGTTTGTTTGTTTTTTGCTTCTGTCAGGCTAATAGGGCCCATGGACACATTTAGTGTGTACGCTGGGAGCTTTAACATGCACCCTAAACATACAGTACTGCGCAAAAGTTTTAGGCAGTTGTGGAAAAATTCTGCAAAGACTGCTTTCAAAAATAGAAGTGTTACGCCTAATACACATGACTGTTGTGTATTGGCCGTATCCTGTCAGTGATTCGTGGAAAGATAGGACACGTGAAAACTATGGGGTGCCGCTCTGATGCCATGAAAAACAGCCCGAGTGGCACTCGGTCGTGTACAACTGCTCTTAATAGTTTTGTATTTTTTTAAATTGATAAAAGAAAAAAGTGAATGAACAAAAGAGAAATCTAAATTGAATCAATATTTGGTGTGACCACCCTGTGCCTTCAAAACCGCATCAATTCTTCTGGGAACACTTGAACAAAGTGATGGATTTTGTACTTTTAGACTAGATTCACATGAGTGTCCATATTAAGCTCGTAAAAAACGCAGCATTTTTCTTGCGTTGCTTTTCAGTGTGGCATCCGTGTATTGTGCGCATCTGTGTTTTGTACGCGTGTATGTCTTCTACTGTCTTCACAGTGTGCTGTGGCTTGAATTCAATGCTTTGGGGTCGTCTGAAATATTGTCTGAGGCCGCTAGACTCAAAAATAACAATTTTGCTTCCATCAGTCCACAATATGTTGGCCATTTCTCTTTGGGCCAGTCAATGTGTTCCATGACAAATTTTAACCTATTCAGGACATGTTTTTTTCAACACTGGGACTTTGCGTGGAGTTCTTGCTGGTAACTTGGCTTCACTTAATAGTCTTCTGATTGTAGCAGGACTCACTGTTAACTTCAGATCTTCTTTGATCTTTGTGAAGGTGATCATTGGTTGAGCCTTTGCCATTTTGGCTATTCTTTGATCCATTCCAACTGTAGTTCCCCACTTCCTTCCACGTCTTTCCGGTATTTGCTTGCCACTTCAAGGCATTTGAGATCATTTTAGCGGAGCAGCCTATAAATTGCTGCACTTCTCTATATATGTTTTTCCCTCTCCAATCAACTTTTTAATCAAAGTACGTTATTCATCAGAACAATGTCTGGAACGACCCCATTTTCCCCAGTATTTCAGAAGGAAATGCACTATAACCAACATGTGCAACATTTGCCACCCTCCTACCTTAAATAAGGACCAAAATTGACACTTGTTCTTACTTCTGTCAAAAACCTCGATTTCAGGTTAATGATGTTGAACTGGTAATTTTTTTGAGCACTACTGTATGCAGGTTGAAACCGTCATTAACTGTAACTTTAGCAGCTTTGTATGAGGCTTGAATCTGGCTGAAGAACAGCCAAACTCTCCTACACAGGTGAGATTTTGGAAGACTGTCTCATGTCTCATGTCACAGGTCCACCATGGCAAGACTGAGCACAGCAACAAGACACAAGGTAGTTATACTGCATCCGCAAGGTCTCCCCAAGGCAAAGATTTGAAAGCAGTCTGGGGTTTTATGATGTTCTGTTCAAGCTCTTTTGAAGAAGCAAAAATAAGTGGGAAATGTTGAGGACCATAGATGCAATGTTCGGCTAAGGAAACTTAGTGCAGAAGATCAAAGATGCATCATGCTTACTTCCCTTCAATATTCGATGTCCAGCAGTGCCAACAGCTCAACTGGCAGAAACCAGTGGGACCCAGGTACACCCATGTACTGTTAATAAAAGCCTGCCCAAAATGTGGTCTTTATGGAAGAATTTCAGCCAAAAAGTCATACCTTCGACATGGAAACAAGGCCAACCGACTCAACGATGCATGAAAACATAGGAACTGGGTTGCAGAAAAATGGCAGCAGATGCTCTGGACTCATTAGTCAAAATTTTAAGTATTTGGCTCTAACAGAAGACAGTGTGTTTGCCGAAGGGCTGGAGAGTGTTACAATAATTAGTGTCTGCAGGCAACCGTGAAGCATGGTGGAGGTTTCTTGTAAGTTTGGGGCTGCACTTCAGCAAATGGAGTTGGGGATTTGGTCAGGATTAATGGTGTCCTTAATGCTGAGAAATACAGGCAGACACTTCTCCACCATCCAATACCATCAGGGAGGCGTCTGATTGGCTCCAAATTTATTCTGCAGCAGGTCACCGACCCCAAACATACAGCCAATGTCATTAAGAACTATCTTTAGCGTAAAGAACAAGGCGCTCGGAAGTGATAAGGCCCCCACACAGCCCTGATCTCAATAACGAGTCTGTCTGGGATTACATGAAGAGACGATTTGAGGAAGTCTACATCCACAGAAAATCCGTGGTTAGTTCTCCAAGATGTTTGGAACAACATCCCTGCCGAGTTCCTTTAAAAACGGTGTGCAAGTGTATCTAGAAGAATTGATTCTATTTTGAAGGCAAAGGGTGGTCACACCAACTATTGATTTGATTTAGATTTCTCTTCTGTTCATTCACTTTGTGTTTTGTTCATTGATAAAAAACAAAATCTTAACACTTCCATTTTTTGAAAGCATTCTTACTTTGCAGCATTTTTCCACAACTGCCTAACGTTTTTGCACAGCACTGTACATCAGACATAGTGTGAATAGGGCCTTATTATGTCATGATGGTGAAGGGCAAGGTAGTTATTAACTTGGGCAGGTTTCACCTTTTTACAGATAACCCTAGTTAGTTTCATGGCTTTGTTTGGAAACAGCGGTATAATCATATAATGTGGAATTTTGTAAATTGGAGCAGCCATTACAGTTGTAAGGTCTGATACAGGGGTTGCCGTAGAGGTCCATGTGGCTCTACTGTACCTTTTTTGTATGCCTCAGATTCCAAATGCAAAAGAAGTGTGACATGTTCCATCAGATACTGTATGTATGGAGGTGTTCTCCCCTACAAGCAATGCTTCTAGGGGAGAACACCTCCGTAGATCCTGCACTTGACAATGCCTGTATGCCTCTATACTGCCTCTTTGCCTTGTGCATAAGCCCTTTTGGGTAAAGTTTCATTTACAGAAAGCTGAATTCTAGTTTAAACCACCTTCAATAAACCTGTCCTAGAACACTCTCATTGAGGGTCTTTGTGAGAATTTATCTTCATTATAGGGTAAAGGCGTATTCTTAATACAAATTTGAACCTAGGAGATCTCACATTAGTATGAGCAGTTTCAGGCCAAGTCCTGCCCATCACTACATTCTACAAGAAAACCCTGCCTGAGAATCTAATGACTGCTTTAGTAGTGATGTCTGAGCAAGTGCAGGTTGTAGGTTTCCGTAACGTCATTGTAGAAAAGCATTGGCCGCACACATACCATAATCTCCCTATTTGAATTAGTCCCTCAAACCGTTTGTTCTTTATTTTGGTGACCGTTCCATTTTCTTGACTCCCACAGATCGGAATCGAATAAAGTCTCATTATGGGAGAAATTATTATTTTTTGTATTTCTCAGATGTGTTTCGAGCTGGTGGTCTGAAGTCTGTCCATATAAACTATCGAGCTCTGTAACTATTACACTGCTGTGATTCTAAACCTTCATTATCATGCAATGCAGAGTAAATTCCATATAAAATGTGTAAGAGCTCAGTGAAGTGATGCTTCCAATGAACCCCTCCTCTACACAGTCTTTTTTTTGGTGTGCTGGCATTCTGCCATGTTATCAGCAGCATCTCTAGATGAGAAGCAATGTAACTATTTGATGGTTATTTCACTGATGTTCTGTTATAACCTATTCATCCAGGTATAATCTTAACTTGGACAACCTCTTATTTGTGATAAAAAAAAAAAACTTGTTAACAATTGTCACATCATATATTGAATTTCTGCCCAAGTCCATTTATAACTGCACAGCAAGATTTCGTTTTACTCTGAAGCCAAACTGTCACGGCCCGCGATTGCGAGCATGGCCAGCCGCCGACGTTGTTCAGGGTTTGGCCTGAGCTCCTTATTTCCAGTGAAGGGAAACCGACGCAGCCACTTTTGGACCATATGACACAGCCTCATTTTTTTAAATGTATCACTTTATGTGTTAATAACTCTGCAATGCTTTTACCTATCCAAGCGATTCTGAGATTGTTTTCTCATGACATATTGTACTTTATGTTAGTGAAAAAATAAATTCAATATTTATTTGTGAAAAACACCAAAATTTAGAGAAAATGTGCAAAAATTAGCATTTTTCTAAATTCAAATGTATCTGCTTGTAAGACAGATAGTAATACCTCACAAAATACTTACTAGTTAACATCCCCCATATGTCTACTTTGTTTGCATCATTTTTTGAACATCCTTTTATTTTTCTAGGACGTTACAAGGCTTAGAACTTTAGCAGCAATTTCTCATATTTTCAAGAAAATTTGAAAAGGCTATTTTTTTTTAGGGAACAGTTCAGAACTGAAGTAGCTTTCAAGGACTTATATATTAGGAACCCCCACAAATCACCCCATTTTAAAAACTGCACCCCTTAAAGTATTCAAAACAGCATTTAGAAAGTTTCTTAACCCTTTATGCGTGTCACAGGAATTAAAGCAAAGTGGAAGGGAAATTTGCAAATTTCCTTTTTTTTTTTTTTTTTTTTGCAGAAATTCCTTTTTAATCCATTTTCCCTGTAATACTGAAGGTTTTTACAAGAGAAACACAACTGAATATTTATTGCCCTGATTCTGCAGTTTTTAGAAATATCCCACATGTGGCCCTAGTGCGCTACTGGACTGAAACACCGGCCTCAGAAGCAAAGGAGCACCTAGAGGATTTTTCGGCCTTCCTTTTCTTAAATTATGTTTCAGGCATCATGTTAGGTTAGAAGAGCACTTGTGTTGCAAAAACAAAGGAAACCCCCCAAAAGTGACTCCATTTGGGAAACTACACCCCTAGAGGAATTCATCTAGGGGTGTCGTGATCATTTTGACCACACTGGTGTTTCATAGATTTCATTAGAATTGGGCAGTGAAAATGAAAAATGACTATTTTTCATTAAGATGTAGCTTTACCTCAGAATTTTTATTTTTTACAACAAATAAATGAGGAAAAGCACACCAACATTTGTAAAGCAACTTCTCCAGAGTACGGAAATACCCCATATGTGGTAATAAACCACTGTATGAATACACATCAGGGCTCAGAAGGGAAGGAGCAACATTTAGCTTCTGGAGTACAGATTTTGCTGGATTAATTTCTCGGCACCAGGTCTCATTTGTAGAACTCCCAAGGTACCAGAACAGTGGTAACCCCCCAAAAGTGACTCCATTTGGGAAACTACACCCCTAGAGGAATTCAACAAGTGGTGTAGTGAGCATTTTGACCCCCCAGGTGTTTCATAGATTTCATTAGAATTGTGCAGTAAAAATTAAAAATTTCATTTTTTTCCACTAAGATGTAGCTTTAGGTCAAAATGTTTCATTTTCTCATCAAATAAAGGAGAAAAAGCACTGTAACATTTGCAAAGCAACTTCTCCAGAGTACGGCAATACCCCATATGTGGTAATAAACCACTGTATGAATACACATCAGGGATCGGAAGGGAAGGAGCGCCATTTGGCGAGCAGATTTTGCTGGATTTGTTTCTCTGCACCATGTCGCTTTTGCAAAGCCCCTTGGGTACCAGTACAGTGGAAACTACCTAAAAGTGACTCCATTTGGCAAACAACACCCATTGAGGAATTCATCTAGGGGTGTAGTGAACATTTTGACCCCACACATGTCTCATAGATTTTATTACAAATGGGCAGTGAAAATGAAAAATTACATTATTTTCCAATAACACGAAGCATTAGTTCAAAATGTTTTGTTTTCTCAACAAATAAAAGCGAAAAAGCACCATAACACTTGTAAAGCAACTTCTCCGGAGTACGGAAATACCCCACATGTGGTCATAAACTGCTATTTGGACACACAGCAACGCTCTAAAGGGAAGGAGCGCCATTTAGTATTTGGAGTGGAGATTTTACAAGATTTGCTTTCTGACACCATGTTGCATTGAGCTATAGTACCAGTAAAGTGGTACTCCCGAAAAATTACCCCATTTTGGAAACTAGATCCCTCAAAGAATTTATATAGGGGTGTAGTGAGCATTTTGACCGCACAAGTGTTTTGCAAAAATGAGTAAACAATAGATGATGCAGATTGAAAATTGCTGTTTTCCACAGATATGCCATTTCAGTGCCCAATGTTTTGTGCCCAGCTTGTACCACCGTAGACACACATCCCATAAATTGTTAAGCGGGTACTCCAGAATACAGTAATACCCCATATGTGGTCATAAATTTCTGTTTGGGTACACTGCCAGGCTCAGTTGGACCACCATTTGGCTTTTGAAGTGCAGATTTTGCTTGGTGTATTAGTGGTATTTCAGTTTATAATGTGGGGGTATATGTAATCGGTGTGGAGTACATCAGGGTATATGTAAGCTGGGTGGAGTACATCAGGGTATATGTAAGCTGGGCGGAGTACATCAGGGTATATGTAAGCTGGGCGGAGTACATCAGGGTATATGTAATATGTGCGGAGTACATCAGGATATATGTAAACTGGGCGGAGTACATCAGGGTATATGTAAGCTGGGCGGAGTACATCAGGGTATATGTAAACTGGGCGGAGTACATCAGGGTATATGTAAGCTGGGCGGAGTACATCAGGGTATATGTAGGCTGGGCGGAGTACATCAGGGTATATGTAAGCTGGGCGGAGCACATCAGGGTATATGTAAGCTGGGCGGAGTACATCAGGGCATAATAGGATGATGTAATAATGGGGTGAATGAATAATCCATGGATTGGTGTGTTACGCTTTGAACCAATCCTTTATACACAGGCCGGGTTTATTGGGTATTATACAGAATATCTGCGCTCCAGTATTGCCTTATATTTAACTTCTTCACTAGCCCTGTAAGCAGCACAAGGCCCTAAAGTTTCCTCATCTCCGCTGCGTCTACAGGGTCCACCTGTGGGGTCCAGCAAATGATGATGTGGAATATTTAGTGAAATTCTAGTGGACCTAAAAATGAGTCTGGGCCGTCATTTTGCATGATTTGCGTTTTGAGTCATAACGTTTTATTTTTCCGGTGACGGAGCTGTGAGAGAGCGCGTTTTTTGTGGAATGAGCTGTAATTTTTATTGGTTCCATTTTGGGGTACATGCAAGTTTTTTATCACTATTTATTCAATTTTTTGGGAGATGAGGAAACCAAAAAACAGCAATGCTTGCACGTTTCTTTATATTTTTTTTTACAGTGTTCACCGTGCAGTATAAACAACATGTGAACTTTATTCTGCGGGGTGATACGATTACAGCGACAGCAAATTTATTTCATTTTTTGACGTTTCACTACGTTCCCACAATAAAAATACTCTTTTCTTAAAAAAATCATGTTTGTGTCGCCATTTTCTGACAGCCATAACTTTTTTATTTTTTAGTTGATATCGCTGCGGGAGGGCTTGTTTTGTGCGTGACGAACTGTAGTTTCTATTGGTACCATTTTGCGTTACTTGCCACTTTTTGATCACTTTTTATTAAAAAAATTTTGAGACGAGATGACCAAAAAATAAAATGCTGTCATTTGTTTTTTATTAAACATTTTTACGGTGTTCACTGTACGCTAAAAATGTGATATTTTTATAGATCAGGCCGTTCCGAACGCAGCGATACCTATTATGTATAGTTTTTTTTTCATATTTTCATTTTTTTTTCTAATAATAAAGGAGTTGATCAGGGAAACAGGGCAAGTGTTGTTTTTATTATTTATTAACATTTATTTATTTTTCTTTCACATTTTTTTTTAAACTTTTTATTTTACACTGACCTGGGGGACTTGAAGATCTGGTCTTCTGATACCCGCTACGATACACTGCACTACTTGTGTAGTGTAAGTGGATCGTAACTGTAATTCTTCATTTGACAGTTAGCGTATTAGGTCCTGCCTCGGGCAGGACCTAATAGGCTACCGTACCTTGGCAACCAGGAAGCCTAGTAACGGCTCTGTAAACCGCCCTCTGTAAACCACTTCAATGCGGCGAACGTCATTGACAGCCGCATTGAAGGGGTTAAATGGCTGCGATCAGCGGTAACAGCTATTGCAGCGGCATGTCAGCTGTGTATAACAGCCGCTGAAGATAAAGCGCGCACAGCTCTGCAGTGACTGTACGCCCGTGTGCGAGAACTCACTTAGATTTTGGACGTACAGTCACGCCCGTGTGCGGGAAGGGGTTAAAGGCTATGTTGCTTTGGAGTAAAATTGTAATATAAAAATACATACCCTGAAAAACTACCCAACAGCATTATCCCTCTTCCACTAAACTTTCCAGTTGGCACAATGCAGTCAAGCAGGCAACGTTCTCCTGGTATTCACCAAACCCCGACCCATCCACCAGACTGCCAGATAGAGAAGCGTAATTCATCACTCCACAGAACGCGTTTACACTGCTTCGGAGTTAATTGGCATGCTTTACACCACTCCATCTGACGCTTGGCATTGTGCTTGGTGATGTAGCTCCCGTGCATAGTTTTTGTGACGGTGTTAATACCAGAAGAGGTTTGGAACTGCAGTTATAGAGTCAGCAGAGCGCTGGTGACTTCTATGCCCTATGCACCTCCGCACTCGGTGACCGCGCTCTGTAACTTTACGTGGTCTGCCAAGCGTTAAGGAACCGCAGCCACAATTTGCAATAATACCACTAACAATTGATCGTGGAATATCTAGGAGGGAAGAAATTTTCTGATCTGACATGTGCCATCCTATGAAATATGGCTCTTGTTTAATTGAACGATAAAGTAAACACTAAAGCGCTCTGTGAATTTGAGCTGTCTGTTATGACCCATTTTTTCACAAAGGTTTATAGAGGCAGACTGCATGGCTTAGTGCTGGATTTTATACACCTGTGGCAATGGGACTGAATGAAACGCCTGAATCCAATGATTTAGAGTGGTGTCCCAATACTTTTCTCCATATAGTGTATTTAAGATGGCATAAACAAAAGGTAATGCTAAAGTGAGCCTCCACTGTGAAAAGTGAACTGATGAATGTGTCACACTAGACCAGGCACAGATCTTGACAGCTGTCGTATCCCAGGAAAGGAACGGATATATAACACCTAAGAGTTACTTTTCTCGCCCACCCTAAGACACGCTTCAATTTGATTTGACAGAAAATGTGTCTTCCTAACAGTTTGGCTTCAGAGTAAAACTAAATCTTGCTGTGCAGTTATAAATGGTCTCTCAGGCAGAAATTCAATATATATGACAATTTTTAACCAGTTGTTTTTTTATCACAAATAAGAGGTTGTCCAAGTTAAGATTATACCTGGATGAATAGGTTATAACAGAATATCGGTATCAGTGCAATAACCATAAACTAGTTAAATTTATTTATTTATATATATATATATATATATATATATATATATATATATATATATATATATATAAAATTTTTTTTTTTTTTTTTAAATCAATGTTTTAAGTAATTTGAAACCACTTTTAAATGGACTTTTAGTAAAAAAATGTTTTACTTTTTAATATACAGCTTCTATGTATTCTGTATACATAGAAGCTGTATTGTTTCATCAAAGCCAATTCCGTCAGTTCAGCTGCTTGGGATGTGATCGATATTAGCTGAATGTCTGGGTCAGACACGCAGGGCCAGTTTTCAGCTGAGCCCTGAGCTCAGCTGTACTGACAGCCGTGGTTTTAACTAAACTATACAGCTTCTAAGTTTACAGGATACATAGAAACTGTATCTTAAAAAGTAAAAACATTTTTTAATAGAAGTCCATTTAAAAGTTTTTCAAATTACTTAAAACATTTATTAAAAATAAATTCAGCTTAAAGCTGTACATAGCTTTTAATACTTCAGCATACCAATAATTTTTGGACAATTGTATGCTACCAACTTTGTGCGAACAGTTTAGGGCAGGCCCTCTTCTGCTCCAGCATGACTGTGCCCCAGTGCACAAAGCAAAGGAATGGTTGGGTGGTTTTTGGTGTGGATGAACTTGACTGGCCTGACCTGAAACAATCGTACACCTTTGGAATGAACTAGAACAGAGATTGCGAGCTAGGACCTTTCGTCCAACATCAGTGTCTGACCTCACAAATGCCCTTCTGGATGAATGGGTAAAAATTCCCACAGACACGCTCCAAAATCTTGTAGAAAGCCTTCCCAGAAGAGTGGAAGCTGTTATAGCTGCAAAAGAGGGGGGGGCAACTCCATATTAATGCCTATGGATTTAAAATGGGATGTCCTTAAAGGTCCTGTATGTGACCCAATACTTATGTCAATTTAGCGCAGCTTAAAAACCTACTGAGTATCTGAAAGTTGTGGTTTACATGCTTTGGTATTTAAAGGAGTTATCCAGGATAGCCTTACGATAGGCTGCCAATATTAGGTCAGTGGCGGTTCCCTGCCGATCAGCTGTTTTGAAGTAGTGGCGATGCTTGTGAGAGTGCTGCAGCCTCTTAATTATTTGCTTTGGTACTTACACACGCCCTAACTTTCATAGAAACTGTGTATGGTATTGCAGCATTTTCCCATTCATTCGCACAAGCGCCGCTGCCACTTCAAGCAGCTGCCTGCAGGGGTGCCAGGAGCTGGACCCCCACCTATCTAATATTGATGGCCTAACTTAAAGAGGCTCTGTCACCAGATTTTGCAGCCCCTATCTGCTATTGCAGCAGATAGGCGCTGCAATGTAGATTACAGTAACGTTTTTATTTTTAAAAAACGAGCATTTTTGGCCAAGTTATGACCATTTTCGTATTTATGCAAATGAGGCTTGCAAAAGTCCAACTGGGCGTGTTTACAGTAAAAGTACAACTGGGCGTGTATTATGTGCGTACAACGGGGCGTGTTTACTACTTTTACTAGCTGGGCGTTCTGACGAGAAGTATCATCCACTTCTCTTCACAACGCCCAGCTTCTGGCAGTGCAGATCTGTGACGTCACTCACAGGTCCTGCATCGTGTCGGCACCAGAGGCTACAGTTGATTCTGCAGCAGCATCAGCATTTGCAGGTAAGTCGATGTAGCTACTTACCTGCAAACGCCGATGCTGCTGCAGAATCAACTGTAGCCTCTGGTGCCGATGTGTCCTCGCTCGTCTGACACGATGCAGGACCTGTGAGTGACGTCACAGCGTGATCTCTTGAGAACACGGCTGTGTCTGCACTGCCAGAAGCTGGGCGTTGTGAAGAGAAGTGGATGACACTTCTCATCAGAACGCCCAGCTAGTAAAAGTATTAAAAACACCCCGATGTACGCACATAATACACGCCCAGTTGTACTTTTACATTTCAACACGCCCAGTTGTACTTTTGCAAGCCTCATTTGCATAAATACGAAAATGGTCATAACTTGGCCAAAAATGCTCGTTTTTTAAAACTAAAAACGTTACTGTAATCTACATTGCAGCGCCTATCTGCTGCAATAGCAGATAGGGGTTGCAAAATCTGGTGACAGAGCCTCTTTAAAGGCTATGGACACTTTTTGAATGTATTTTTCTTTTTAGAATCAATGTTTTTACACTCTTTTTTTAGTTGACTATTTATACAATACAACTATTATTATTTATACAATACAGCTTCTATGTATCCTTAACCCCTTTAACAGGCTCTGTCACCAGATTATAAGTGCCCTATCTCCTACAAAAGGTGCTGTAATGTAGATAACAGTGGTTTTTATTTTGAAAAACAATAATTTTTTAGCAAGTTATGAACAATTTTAGATTTATCCTAATTCGTTTCTTAATCGAAAACTGGGTGTTTTTTTTTTTGTTTTTTTTAACCTTTTTACCAACTGGGCATTGTAAAGAGAAGTGGATGATGCCGGCCAATCAGCGTCATACACTTCTCTCCATTTATGTTTAACTTGTTTCACTACATAGCGTGATCTTGCAAGATCACGCTGTGCTGTCACATACTCCCACATTAACTTTACCGAAGTGTCTTGAGAGTGAATCTCTTGAGTAGTTTGCCAAGACTTATACGATCCCTTTGCCATCTTTCAATATGGCCGTCGCGTGAGTTATGATACAACCGCGCATGCGCGAGATTTACATAGCGTAATCTCGCGGGGTTTCGGCACATACTCACTAATGAGACATTCTTTCGCACACACATGTGGGATACACGCAGCTGGTATGCAGGGACGAAATAAACGCATTAGGAATATGTCCTTCCGCCCTCCACAAATGACAGTAGGTAATCTTGTTTTTAATATATACACCTGGGTGATCTATTAACTATTTATTCATTGTTTACACTTGGACTGCTTATTGTCTGTACCAGTCCCTGATTTAACTATATGTACACACGCAATTTTCACCCTTGTACTTGTCTGTATTTTACAATTGATTTATTTGTTATTACTTATACATATATTTGTTTTTTATTTGATCACTGATTTATTGCCAATTGACTCTGTGAGTCCTTAAATACTTGGATTGTGGATGTATTTTACTATGCTTGAGAAAGGTCCTGAGGGATTCAAACGTTGCATGGGTGATTAAAGGTTTTCTACGTTTTATTGGAAGTGCTGCCTCCTTGTCCATTTTTTGAGAGTGAATAGACCTTGCCTCCAGCCAGGATGCGATGTCTATTCATACTTCCGACACTAAGATAAAGTTTCTGTGGGACTTATTCACAGCACAGCGGGATCTCGCGAGATCACGCTGTGAATGACAGCACATCGTGATCTCGCGAGATGACGCTGTGTGAGTAAGACTCACAGAAACTTTACCGACGTGTCGGGAGTGTGAACAGACATCGCATCCTGGCTGGAGGCAAGGTCTATTCACTCTCAAGACACTTCGGTAAAGTTAATTTGGGAGTATGTGACAGCACAGCGTGATCTTGCGAGATCACGCTGTTAGTGAAGCAAGCTAAACATGAATGGAGAGTGTTTGCTGATTGGTCAGCGTGATACACTTCTCTTTACAACGCCCAGTTGTCTATTCAGAAACTAATTAGCATAAATCTAAAATTGTTCATAACTTGCTCAAAAAGGAAAGTTTTTCAAAATAAAAAACACTTATCTACATTACAGCGCTGATCAGATCATATAGGAGATAGGGCACTTATAATCTTGTGACAGTCTCTTTATCCCCTTCCTGCTAAATCATAGTTACGTGATGGAAAGTGGTGTTTTTTTTATAACAAAGGTTTTTATTGTGTTTTGTATATAACAACATACAGACATAATTATCTCATCTAATAAGACAAAAAAATAAAAATAAGATACATTGACATACATCAAGAACCATCATAGCTCCAAGTTGCATAGTAGGAGAATTAAATTACAAGATGCAGGCAAGAAATGTAATATGCAGTTGCATCATGTGATCTTAGTTCTAGGACAGTACTGCGTCAACCCCTGAATAAGGGAGAAATAACCATTCAACTTAACAAAAACATTGCACACACAATTGGCATCTGGTATAAAAAGGTCTATTTAGTACTTTACACATTTGGCACTCAGTGCCCATGATTTCCACTTCTCCTCCATTCTTTCCCCAATGAAAGTGTCTTCTCACAGTTATACGTGTTAAGAAGGGCAACTACTTCAGACATATGTCGAGTTGTCTGGGTTTTCCAATATCTCGTAAGAACTAGTTTGGCTGACAGCAAAATATGGCCTATCAGGGCTCTCTGGCTCAGAGGGATCATGTGTATATTCAGGAACAGTAACGCGAGTGTAGGTGATTGCACTAGTGTAATTCCTGTTATTTCAGATATAAGGTCATAAACTTTGACCCAATAGGCCTTAACAAGAGGACAGGACTACAACGTGTGTAGCAGAGAGCCCACCTGTCCGCAGCCTCGCCAGCATAGAGCTGTAGTGTTAGGGAATATTCTACATAGTCTGTCTGGAGTATAATACCACCTTAGGAGGGTTTTCATGGCAGCTTCATAATGCGAGGTACATTTAATATTTTCTGCAATGTAAGCAGTCGCTTTGCACCATGTTGTTTCTGGAAATGACTGTCCCAAATCTTTCTCCCATGCCAATATGCATGGGGACTTAACAAAGTCTGATTTCTCTCCGATCAGGTCATAAATAGGCCTCAGTGTTTTAAAGGCTGCGGACGGTATCTGAAATATTGAGATGAGATCCCAGTTTAGACTAATAGGTGAAATCTGCAGGCTGTCTAGGAAATGCTTAACTCTCAGGTACATGAAGCATTCTGTCCTAGGGATATGGAATGTATTGGACAGATCAGGGAAGGCGAATAGTTGCCCTTTGTCATATAACTGACACCGATTTAAGAGTACCCTGTTTCCATCTATGTAGGTCCAAATTTCTCACTATAAGTTCCAAGGCTTCTAGAGGAGCTAACGATGTTAGTGTGGAAGCTTGGTTACTAGAGGAAGCGTGAAGTTGGCACCATAGATCTATCGAATTGCGCATAATAGGATGTAAATTCTCCGGAGGCGGGAGCCCCCATAATGAGCTAATGAGAAGTGCTTTCAAGTTATGTTTGGGAGCCAGAGATGTTTCGATGTGGACCCAATTCTTCCCTTCATCCATCACCCACCAGTGTTTTAATGTAGATATATGTGTAGCAATATAGTAATCTTTAAGTATCGGGAGGCCTAACCCTCCCTTTCCCCTCTGTCTAGATGTTGACCTAGCGAACCTCGGTGGTTTATCTTGCCAAACAAACCTAGCCAACATAGATTGAAGACTTTTAAAGAAGGTGTTTGGCAGTTTTACTGGAAGGGTTTTATATATGTATAGCAATTTAGGAAGAGACATCATCTTGAAAGACGCGATGCGTCCAATCCACAAAATCTCCTGTGTCTTATAGACTTTAAGTTCCCCCTCTAGAGCTTGTAGGAGCGGCAGGTAGTTGTGTTTATAAATCAATGATATGGATTTAGTAATTGTAGTCCCCAAATATTTGATGCCGGTCTCTTGCCAATCCAGGGAGTACAGGGTCTTAAGAGAGGCCAGATCGGTGTTAAGGAGTCTAATCGGGAGAGCTTGCGATTTTTTTTTTTCTCATTTACTTTGTAGTTCGATAAATCTCCATACCTTCGTATGACCTCAAAAGCTGTTGCCAACGATCTGCTGGGGTCGGTAAGAGATAGGAGTATGTCATCCGCATATTGTGAAATTAGATGGGACTTCCCCCCCCTATAGTAATACCTTGTATGTCTTTGTTATTCCGGAGGGCCTGGGCTAAGGGTTCTATGGATAAAACAAAAATCAGGGGTGACGGGGGGCAGCCCTGTCTGGTACTATTTTTAATGGAGAAGCTGTTTGATATAACCCCATTGGTAGATACTCTGGCAGATGGGGTTGTGTAGAGATTGAGAATTGCTGTAAGAATGTTTTCTACAAAGCCCATCCTTTCCAACACTTCAAACACAAATCTCCAACTTATGCGATCAAACGCCTTTTCAGCGACCAATACGGATGGGATCAGTTTCTTGTCAGCGTAATCCACTAGATTTAGTACCCTTCTAGTATTGTCAGATGCCTGTCTTTGTCTCACAAATCCCACCTGGTCAGGATGAATTAGAGTTGGGAGAATAGGTGCTAGTCTGTTCGCTGAGTTTCGCATATATTTTTAGATCCGAATTCAGTAGGGAGATAGGTCTAAAATTTTGGTGGGTATCAGGGGATTTGTCTGGTTTTGGAATGGTGATGACTAGTGCTGAGAGCATTTCTGGTGGGAAGGGAGTACCTTGCATAGCTCTTTGGAAAATTCTGGTTAGATGGGGAAGCAAAATTGTGTTATAAAGTTTAAAGTAGTCATTTGAAAGGCCATCTGGCCCAGGCGCTTTCCCATTTGGTAGGGAGGTGATAATATCAGCTATCTCTTGAGCGGAGATGGGCTTGTTAAGAGCCGTTAATTGCTCAGATGTAAGAGAAGGTAAAGAGATGTGTTCCATGAATGCGTTAAAAAGAGTCGGAAAATTTTGAGTCTGGGAGGAGTTGTCTTCTAGATTGTATAGGCCTGCGTAATAATCTTTACATTTATTTGCTATCGCCCGAGGATCTAAGATTTTTGCGGACTAGGAAGGATCTTTCAGATAGGGGATTCTGGTTTTGCTATGTTGCACTTTAAGCCTATGAGCTAAGAGCTTACCCGCTTTGTTATTTTGGGAATAAAATGTGGCTTTGGTTTTCTTTAATGCTTTCTCGTAGTCTAGTATCAAAAGGCCTTTCAAGCGGTTCCTCAAGGTCGTTAGAGCGAAGGATTGGGTTTGGGTGGGTTTAGTTTTATTTAGAGTTTCTAGAGTTTGAATTTCTGCGAGTGTCTCAGATACTTGTTTCTCCCTCTGTTTTCTATCTATGTGACTTATTCTAATCAGAATACCCCTCAGAACTGCCTTATGTGCATTCCACATGATATATGGATCCTCTACTGAGGAAGCATTGAAATGGAAGTATTCGTTCAATTCCCTCTCGATCTCTTTCTTATAAGTGGAGTGCCCCAAGATGTAAGTGTTATTTCTCCAAAGCCTATTAGTGTCTCCATTGAATTGTTCTTCAATAGTGAGAGTAATAGCCCCATGATCCGACCATTTAATAAGTTCAATTGTGGACGTTTTAGCTTGAAATAGAAGGTGTCTGTCCAACAGAAACATGTCAATACGGGAATACGAGCGGTGAACATTAGAAAAGAAAGTGTAGTCTCTCTCTGACCCATGTTGGGCTCTCCAGACATCATATCACTCCTCCTTATGAATGAAAGCGGAGATGGTAGCAGAATGTGACCTGTTCACGTTAGTGGTATCTAATTGGTCATCTACAATATTATTAAAATCCCCGCTGAGTAATAGTTTCCCCTGTTTCACCTTGGCTAAAATCCTAGAGATTTTATGGAGGAATCTCACTGATCCCGAATTCGGGGCATATAGATTTACTATTGTGTACTTAACATTATTCAGAGAGCAGACTAGGATCAGAAACCTTCCCTTGATGTCAACCGTTTCGGAGATCATTTGGAACGCTATGGAGTTACGGATAGCAATCATCACCCCTCTTTTCTCTTACGGGTGTCGTGGGCTTGGTAGATATTGGGGAATAGGCGGTGTTTTAATCTATGGGCGTCCTTCCCAATAATATGCGTTTCCTGAGCGCAAAGCACATCAGAGTGCAGGGCCAGCGCTTCTTTCCAGAGGAAAGCGCGTTTTTGCGGACAATTCAGTCCTTTTACATTTAGTGAGGTAAAGTGTAATACCATAATGACTCTGTTATATATGAAAGCAGTACACCAATTACACAATGTGTGAGCATATAACCTGGGAGCAAACAGGAAAATAAGGAACAAAAGAACAAAAGCATATAAAACAGTAGACAAGCAGTTTCAGTAAAGAAAATGCACATGGGTGAATTTCCAACACCATTGTGTTGGTTTACCAGTGAGGTGAAAGTCCGGTCTGAAGCCGACTTAAATCTCAATGTGTCCGATGAAGCACATCGAAACGCATAGCCTTCAGGTTCTTGGATTTTTCCTGGAGGTTGCCATCATCCATTCCTTCTGTAAGTGTTGAGGCGGTGCGTCATCTTGGGGTTGTATATCCACTTGTACACTCCACTGACTCAGCAAATGCTTCCCTTCCTCCACTGACTTTATAACATGAGTGGTGCCTTCTCTATTGATAAGGATTTTTACCGGGAAGCCCCATCTGTATAGTATCTTCGCATTCCTCAATTCCAGTGTTATCGGAGTAAGCAGTCTGCGCTGCCTTAGTGTGACTGCTGAGAGGTCGGTAAATAATTTGACAGTGCGGAACGGGTCTGGCAACACTTTGCAGCGACGAGCCCCATCCATCAGTTGTTCCTTGATGTGAAAGAAGTGGAGTCTAGCAATAACATCTCTCGGGATATTCTCTGCCAGGTCTTTTGGCTTCGGGAGCCTGTGGGCTCTGTCGATAGTTAAATCAGTGGAAGTACAAGATGGAATGAGGGACTTGATAAGATCTTTGAGATATTGTGATAAGTCCCCTTGCGTAACAGACTCAGGGATCCCCCTGAATTTCACATTGTTGCGACGGGATCTGTCTTCAATATCGGCCATTTTAGCTTTGAGTTCCTCAAATTCATCAGCAAGCGCATTATGTGCGTCAATGACGCGGTTATGTGAAGAGGCATAATCCCCCATCTTTGTCTCAATATGTTGTACCCGATCTTCCAGATCACGAACTGAGGTCTGCAGCGGCAATAATAGCTGAGTGAAGCCTGAGTGTATGGAGTTTCTGAGAATAAGAAGCATTTCTTTTAGTGTGTGAGCTGATGCAGAGGAGTCAGAGGTGTGTACAGTATCAAACAAGTCAGTGCCCTCATTATGCAAGTCAGGCGTTTGGTCTGAGGAATGAACCTCACTCACCTTTGTATCTGTGGCTTCTATCCCCTGCAAGGTCTGCGTGGTAGGACTGCCAGAGGGAGATCGTGGCGATGTTCTCATGCGGCCTGGGGAGGAGTCCGCCGTCTTGGTCTCCTCATCTCTGATTCGCGCCTTTTCACGTCGTCCTGCTGGTGCGTTCTGAGTGCTCTCTGCACGAGAACTACATGAGGCATCGGTTTCAGAATGTATCTGTGCCGCAGCTGGTTCCGGCGGGTTCTCCACGAAGTCCTCTCGAGTCCCATGTGAGCGGGGTTCGGAACGCGCCTCTCCGCCATCTCTGCTGCGGTCCCGTTCAAAATAGGATTCCAGGCTGATTCCCGTCGCCTTCAACGATTTTTCCCCCTCACCATGGTGGAAAAATTTAGGGCTGTATGTCGCTTATTTCGTCGCTATGTGCCGGAGCTCGGTGATTAAGCTGCCATCTCCGTCGGCTGCCAAGCCACGCCCCCGGAAACTGGTGTTTTAACGCATTTCCACGTAACTGTACATGAAGGAGATGGAGCTAGCTCAGGAGCTGAACCAGTGCCATCACATTTGGAGCTTCAAGTCCCATAGTGGGACTAAAGAAAAGTGTAAAAATAAAATTTGTAAAAACTACAATAAAAGTTTCAAGTAGTAACATAAAACACTATCGCCCTTTTATCCCTTATCAAATAATTTATTATTGAAAAAAATTATAAAGCCATACATTTGGTATCGCTGCAATCGTAACGACCTGAACTATAAAATTATTGTTATTTATCCCGCACAGTGAACGCCGTAAAAAATAAATAAATAAAATACTGCTATAATTACTGTTTTTTTGGTCACTTTGTCTTCCAAAAATTGAAATAAAAAGTGATCAAAAAGTTGCATGTATCCAATAATGGTACCTATAAAAATGATTAACTCGTCTCGCAAAAAACAAGCCCTTATATGGCTCTCACAACTTGGTGACATTCTCTTTACAAAAGTAATTTTATTGTACAAAAAGTTGTAAAACACAAAAAAGTGCCATAAATTAGGTATCGCCGGAATCGGACTGACCTACAGAATAAAGTTAACATGTAATTTATGACGCGTGGTGAATGCTGTATAAAAAGAACTAAAAAAAAACATTCCAGAATTGCTGTTTTTTTTTTTTTGTCACCTGGCCTCCCAAAAAAAAAAAAAAAAAAGGATAACAAGTGATCAAAAAGTCGCATGTACCCCAAAATGGTACCAATAAAAACTACAGCTCGTCCCGCAAGAAATCAGCCATCATGCCGCTACATCTATGAAAAAATAAAATTAGTTAAGGCTCCAATAAGTCAGGAAAGAAAAAATATGCAACTGTGCAGGACCGGGAAGAGGAGGGCCCAAACACATCTGCTGGAAGCGACGGTGCCCGTATAATACCAGGACAGCACTTTCCCAGCAAAATTCCCCAAACTGCAAAGGTGCGGAGTGTGGACCAAAAGGGGGATAAGAAAGGACCTCAGCGTGACACCGGCCTGTGCAGAAGGGATTGCTCCACAGCGTAACACACACCTATGTATTTTTTAAAAATATATTTTTACCCTATTATTATACCACCTGACTATTCCCCTGATGTACTCTGCACAGCTTACATACACCCCCACATTATAAACGTAAACACCAGTAAAACTCCAAACAAACCTACTACCAAGCAAAATCTGCGCTCCAAAAGCCAAATGGCGCTACCTCCCTTTTGAAACCTACAGTGTGCCCAAACAGCAGTTTACTTCCACATATATGGCATCCCGGGAGAACCCTTTTAACAATTTTTGGGTTATGTATCTCCAGTGGCACAAGCTGGGCACCACATATTTGCCACTGAAATGGCATATCTAGGGAAAAATTTAAATTTTTACTTTGCAGCTACCGCAGCGCAATAATTTTTGGAAAAGACCTGTGGGGTGAAAATGCTCACTACACCTCTTAATAAATGCCTTGAGAGGTGCAGTTTCCATAATGGGGTCACTTCTCAGGTGTTTATTTTATTACTTCACATCAGAGCCCTGCAATTGTGAACCAATACTTTGTAAATTGCCAAATTAGGCCTCAATTTCGCATGGTACGCTTTCACTCCTGAGCCTGGTTGAATGTCCAGGCAAAAGATTAGGGCCACATGTAGGGTGTTTCTAAAACCGGGAAACACAGCATAATAATAAGAAAGTGGTCTTGTTATTGTGGCACAAGCTGGGCACCACATATTGGCATATATATGGAAAAAAATCCAATTTTCACTCCAACATCGAGTGCACTCCAATTTCTGCCAATCACCTGCGGGGTTAATTTTCTCACTACACCCCTAGGTGAATACTTTGAGGGGTGTTGTTTCTAAAATGGTGTCACTTCTGGGGGGATCCACTGTTTTGGTCCCACAGGGACTTTGCAAATGCGACATAGCGCCCAGAAACCAATCCAGCAAAATCTGTACTCCAAAAGCAAATGGCGCTCCTTCCCATTTGAGCCCTACTCTGTGCCCAAACAGCAGTTTATGACCACATATAGGGTATTGCTGTACTCGGGAGAAATTGTGTTACAAATGTTGGGGTTCTTTTTTTCCTTTTATTGAGAAAATTTAATATTTTAAGTTAACGCTACGTCTTATTGAAGAAAAAGGATTTCTTTTTGTTCTCACTGCCTAATTCTAATAACATCTATTAAACACCTGTGGGGTCAAAATGCTCACTACACCACTAGATGAATTCTTTAAGGGGTGTAGTTTCGTGAATGGAGTCACTTTTGGGGAATTTCCACTGTACTGGTTCCTTAGGGGCTTTGCAAAAGCGAGAGAAACCAATCCAGCAAAATCTGTGCTCCAAAAGCCAAATGGCACTCCTTTTCTTCCTTGCCGTGTGCCCAAACAGCAGTTTATGACCACATATGGGGTATTGCCGTACTCCAGAGAAGTTGCTTTACAAATGTTGGGGTTCTTTTATTCCTTTATTTGTTGAGATTGAAGTGTTAGTGGTATATTTTAAAGCCTTCCACCGCAGGATTTAATATTTTCTATACTCTACAAAAAATTGTAATCCGATCACTGGAATAGCACTAGAGTTTCATTTAAAATGTAACCTTTACTCGTAACATGTTTTAAAAAGTGTGCAAAACAAATGACACGCTAGGACAAGACTGTTTACAACAAAAAAAATCTTCCTCATCATGAAGGAGATGTAATGCTCCATGCCATAAAACGTCAATTTTATATTGATGATATTAAATTATTTTTGCAGAGTGTAAATGGTGCTCCAAATTATTTCAATGCATGTGAGTGGTCTTTTTCCCAGAAGGATAGATGTTAATATCTGTGGGGTAATGACCCCTCCTACCCGTTCCGTAGTTTGTTAAAGTCCTGTTCCGTTCCTATGGCTGGGGACTGGGAAACCTCACTTGTTTCTTTCTTATAATTAGGCAATCAATCCTTGCCCTCTCCCGACGCGTTTCCTTGTGGCCAGAATTCTTCAGGGGAGATAAGGCCAGATAACCTCCTTGACAGGAGGCACAGATTAAAGAGGCTCTGTCACCAGATTTTGCAGCCCCTATCTGCTATTGCAGCAGATAGGCGCTGCAATGTAGATTACAGTAACATTTTTATTTTTAAAAAACGAGCATTTTTGGCCAAGTTATGACCATTTTTGTAGTTATGCAAATGAGGCTTGCAAAAATCCAAGTGGGTGTGTTTAAAAGTAAAAGTCCAAGTGGGCGTGTATTATGTGCTTACATCGGGGCGTTTTTAATACTTTTACTAGCTGGGCGCTCTGAAGAGAAGTATCATCCTCTTCTCTTCAGAACGCCCAGCTTCTGACAGTGCAGATCTGTGACGTCACTCACAGGTCCTGAATCGTGACGGCCACAACGGCACCAGAGGCTACAGTTGATTCGGCAGCAGCATCAGCGTTTGCAGGTAAGTCGATCTTACCTGCAAACGCTGATGCTGCTGCAGAATCAACTGTAGCCTCTGGTGCCGATGTGGCCGACACGATGCAGGACCTGTGAGTGACGTCACAGATCTGCACTGTCAGAAGCTGGGCGTTCTGAAGAGAAGAGGATGTTACTTCTCTTCAGAGCGCCCAGCTAGTGAAAGTATTAAAAACGCCCCGATGTACGCACATAATACACGCCCACTTGGACTTTTACTTTTAAACACACCCACTTGGACTTTTGCAAGCCTCATTTGCATAATTACAAAAATGGTCATAACTTGGCCAAAAATGCTCGTTTTTTAAAAATAAAAACGTTACTGTAATCTACATTGCAGCGCCTATCTGCTGCAATAGCAGATAGGGGTTGCAAAATCTGGTGACAGAGCCTCTTTAAGTTAGAGCTGTTTTGAAGTTTTGTTTTTCTGCTGTTGCAGGGATTCCTCATAGCACTTGTTTCCCAGTGCTGGAGTAAACGCTAGTTCCGGCGTATGACGTCATAGTTTCTGGTCGACTTTTCTCAGAAAGCTGAGTGACTGGTGTTCGGGCTCATAGGCTTTCTATTGAGTCCGTACATCAATTGCTCGGCTTTCCCAGAAAGGCCGATCGGAAACTAAGCGGCAATGCTCATCTGAGCGCGTCTGCCGCTTCGTTTTAGCGATCGGTGTGGGTGTCCGTGCCCCACCGATCAAAACTTATGATGTCACTATTAAATGTCAGAAGTGTTTTGAAAGTTTAATTACCCTTTAACCTCTTAATGAGGAAGCCTATTTTGGGCCTTAAGGTTCAGAGCCCATTTTCAAATCTAACGTGTCCCTTTATGTGGTAATAACTCTGGAATGCTTATACCTATCCAAGTGTTTCTAAGATTCTTTTCCCGTGACATATTGGAGCAAATAGCAAATAGCAAAATTTAGAGAAAATTTGGAAAAAATAGCATTTTTCTGAATTTAAATGTATTTGCTTGTAAGACAGATGGATATACCACACAAAATAGTTACTATTTCACATATCCCATGTGTCTACTATATGTTGGCATAGTTTTTTGAACATTCTTTTATTTTTCTAGGACGTTACACAGCTTAGAACATAAGCATCAATTCCTCATATTTAAAAAAAATTTTGAAAGCCTTTTTTGTAGGTACCTGTTCAGTTCTCAAGTGGCTTTGAGGGGCCTATATATTAGAAACCCCCATAAGTCACCCCATTTTATAAACTAGACCCCTCAAAGTATTCAAAACAGCATTTAGAAAGTTTCTTAACCCCTTAGGCGTTTTGCAAGAATTTATAGCAAAGTAGAGGTTACATTTACTAATTTAATTTTTCTTATTTTTTGCATAAAATCCTTTTCATTCCATTTTTTTTCAGTAAAACACAAGGATTTACCAGAGAAACGCATCTTTATATATATATATATATATTGCCCAGATTCTGCAGTTTTAGAAATATCCCACATGTGGGCCTAGCGTGCTAATGGACTGAAACACAGGCCTCAAGCAAAGGAGCACCTAGTGGATTTTGAGGCCTCCTTTTTAGATTATATTTTTGTCACCATGTCCGGTTTGAAGAGGTTGTGTGGTGCCAAAACAGTGGAAAGCCCCCAAAAGTGACCCCATTTGGCAAACTACACACCTCAAGGAATTTATCGAGTGAGCATTTAGACCATACGGTTTTGTTTTTTTGCTGCATTTTATGGAATTGAGCTGTGAAATGGAAAAGCACATATTTTTACGATAAAAGGTACAGATTTTTAATTTTTACAAGGAATACAGAAGAAAAAACACCCCAACATTTGAAAAGCAATTTCTCCTGATTACGGCAATACTCCATATGTGGTCATAAAATGCTGGTTGGACAAACGACAGGGCTCAGAAAGGCAGGAGCGCTATTTGGCATATAGAATTTGCTGGATTGGTTTCTAGGCACCATGGCGCATTTGCAGAGCTCCTGAGGTACCAGTACAGGGGAAACCCCTTAAAAGTGACCCCATTTTGGAAACTAGACCCCTTGAAGAATTCATTGTAGTTTTCATGGGGTGCATGCGACCTTTTGATGAGCATTTATTCTATTTTACAAGAGGTGTGGTGACTAAAAAACTGAATTTCTACTATGGTTTTGTACTCGCAGGAAAAAAGCGACATGCCCTATCTTCGGGCGTTTGTCTCTGACCTCCCATTGACATCAATGGGAGGCAGAGAAAGCGTATTTCGCAGCGTTTTTTCCCCGCGGCGATAATCTGCGTGCAGGCAGAGTAAAATCTGCCTCAAAATCCCAAACGGAACTGCAAAAAACTTTGTGTGAACCCAGCCTTAGAGTCATAACTTTTTTTTATTCTTCCATCAAGAAAGCCGTGCTTGTTTTTTTCATAACGAACTGTTGTTTCGATGAGTACCGTTTTTGGGTACATGTAACTTTTTGATCTCTTTTTATTACATTTTTTTGGAAGGTGAATTGACAAAAAATGTGATTCTGGTATGGTTTATTATTTTCTTTTACAGCGTTCACTGTGCGGGATAAATAACGAAATACTTTTGTAGCCAGGTTGTTACGGACGCGGCGATTACAATTGTGTATAGTTTATTTATTTTATTTATATTTTGAATAAAAAAGGACTGCTAAGGGAAAAAAGGGATTTTTACTTTTATTACATTAAAAGTTACATTTTTTTTTATTTTTATACAACTTTTTTTCCCCCTGGGGGACTTGATCCAGCAATCTTAGGTTGCTAGTACAATACAGGAATATATATTTGTGGTATTGTATATCGTCTACCACCTAGACAATGTTGGCTTAGCAAGTATTCTCCGTAAATTATAACAAATAAACAAGATTGATCCGGAGTATATTTATAAAAAATAACTTTTACTTAAATTTCTTTAAAACATAAGCATTTTTGCGACATGTGCGCATAAATTCAATTCATTCGTCACAGTTGTATGCAATTTTTCATGTATTTTTTCAGTATGCATATACAACAATATTGAAGACAGCAAAAATAGTCCACCTTTTGGGGTTTCCTAATCCATATAGTTTCAATAATTTGTTAATTTCAGAGGTTCTCTCATAAGCACTTAGATGCTCTGTTTGTCATATAGGATATACAGGAGACATAAGATTTTTTCGGGCAGTTGCCCTCCTACCCCTTTATTTGTGGGATGATGGTGTTCCTTTCAGGAGTTGTCTGTAAAATCCTGGATTTAGTTGGACCTCTGAAGTAAGGTAATTTTTCTCCCAATTTCTCTCCCAACGCGTTTCCTCTGACCCATTGATTCATCAGGGGAGATAGGTCATGAATGCTGCTTCGTCCTATTCCTTGGGAAGCTGCATGAAAATTAGATGTAGCTGTCTTGTAAAAAATGTAGTTTGCTGTCAGCAAAACATGCTTGCAGTGGCAAGAGAATGGCCTCTCGGTTTGGAGGCAGAGTATTGGCGTCTGGTCCTGACGCCTGCTGTCACAATACAGGTCCTTCTCAATGAATTAGAATATTATCAAAAAGTAAATTTATTTCAGTAATGCAATTCAAAAAGTGAAACTCATATACCGTATTTTTCGGACTATAAGGCATCATTTACACGAGCGTAATATATGCGCGTGCTTTTCACGCGTGTCGTACGCACCTATATTACTCTATGGGGCAGTGCAAACAGTGTGAATTTTGCGCAGCGCGAGTGCGTTGCGTAAAACTCACGACGTCCTTTCTTTGTGCGCTGTTCGCGCATCACTCACTTATTGAAGTCAATGGGTGCGTGAAAACCACGCAGGTCGCACAAAAGCACTTCCGTGCGAACTGCGTGATTCGCGCAACAGCTGTCAAACTGATTGTAAACCGAAAAGCACCACGTGCTTTTCTGTTTACAAACATCCAAACGGAGTGTCATAATGATGGCGGCTGCGCGAAAAGCACGCAGCCGCGCATCATACACTGATGACACACGCAGCTTTTAAGTGCCTTTTGCGCATGTAAAACGGCGCGTTTTTTGCGTGCGCAAAACGCACACGCTTGTGTAAATCGGGCCTAAGACGCAGTTTTTAGCAAGAATATATATTGCTAAAAAGTCCCTGCCTCTTATAGTCCACAGTCAAGGGACCCGTCGCCGGGCGCCATGACTGCTTCATTACTTATCACATCATGGAGCGGGGGGGATGATGTATGGAGCGGGCTCACGCTCTGAGCCCACTCCATACACTGCAGGTGTCCGCTTCTGACACGCTGCTATAACGGCCAGGAACAGCAATTTCGTTGCTCCTGGCAGTTTAAAGGGTTTGTGCCATAAAACACATGTATCCCCTATCCACAGGATAGGGGATACATGTGTGATCAATAAGGAGAACGGGGACCGAAAGTTACCAAGAGAGCTGCATGATAAGCTGAGACTTCTGTGTCCGGCAGCTTCATAGAGATCCATGGGATTCTTCTGCGCATGCGTGAGCGGCTCTCCATTGATATCTATGGAGCTGCGGAACAGGACCCGGAAGTCACAGCTTATCATGCAGCGCTCTGGGTGACTTTCGCTCCCCTGTTCTCCTTAGTGCTGGGGGTCCCAGCGGTCGGACCCCCAGCGATCTCACATGTAGCCCCTAACCTGTGGATAGGGGATAAATGTGTTTTATGGCAAACCCCTTTAACTAGTTAAATGGCGTGGTCAATAGCGACCGTGGCATTTTATAGGGGTTTTTCTATGAAGGACATTTATGACATATCCACAGGATATGTCATAAATGTCAGGTAAATGCAGGTCCCACCTCTGGGACCCGCACCTATCTGTAGAACGGGGCCCCCTAAACCCCGTTCTAGCTTTCTGTGCTCTCCCGGCCACTTAATTACATGTGGAGTTACTAAAACAGCGTAGCTCGCATGCTATGCTGCTTCTGTAACTGCCATTCACTACTATGGGAGTTAGGGAAACAGCGTAGTTACGCTGTTTCAGTAACTCCACATGTAATGAAGTGGCCGCTGGTTCAAGTCCCCTAGGACTAATAAAATGTGTAAAAAAAAAACCAAAAAAAAACGTTAGATAAATTTTTAGGAGTGTAAAAAAAAATTTTTTCCCATTTTTTCCCCAAGCACAATGTAAAAAAGAAAATTTCTTTCTGCAACAAAATAAGCCTTTACACCGCTCAATCAATAAAAAAAATATAAAAAAAAGTTTTGGCGCTCAGAATGTGGTGAAACAGAATAAATTATTTTCTAACAAATAATTTTTTTACTATTTTCTGTTGTCTAAAACCTGGGTGCGTCTTATAGTCTGAAAAATACGGTATTATATAGATTAATTACACGCAGAGTGATCTATTTCCAGCATTTTTTTTTATTTTAATGATGATTATGGCGAACAGTTAATGAAAACCCAAAATTTTGTCTCTCAGAAAATTAAATTATTATATAAGCCCAATTTCAATAATGGTTTTTAAAACCGAAATGTTGGCCTACTGAAAAGTATGTACAGTATCTGCACTCAATACTCGGTCGGGCTCCTTTTGCATGAATTACGGCGTGGCATGGTGGCGATCAGCCTGTGGCACTGCTGAGGTGTTATGGAGGCCCAGGTTGCTTTGATAGCGGCCTTCAGCTCACCTGCATTGTTGGGTCTGGTGTTTCTCATCTTTCTCTTCACAATACCCTAGAGATTCTCTATGGGGTTTAGATCAGGCGAGTTTGCTGGCCAATTAAGCACAGTGATACTGTGGTTATTATACCAGGCATTGGTACTTTTGGCAGTGTGGGCAGGTGCCAAGTCCTGCTGGAAAATGAAATCAGCATCTCCATAAAGCTTGTCAGCAGAGGGAAGCATGAAGAGCTCTAAAATGTCCTGGTAGACGGCTGCGTTGACTCTGGACTTGATATAAGCTGGTTAGTGTGACACCATGAGTCTACAATCTTGAGCTTTTACCCAATATTCTAATTTTCTGAGAGACTAAATTTCGGCTTTTCATTAACTGTTCGCCATAATCTTCAACATTAACAGAAAAAAATAAATGCTGGAAATAGTTCACTCTGTGTATAATGAATCTATATAATATGAGTTTCAGTTTTTGAATTGAATTACTGAAATAAATTAACTTTTTCATGATATTCTTATTCATTGAGAAGGACCTCTACACTGCAATACTAATGTATTGCAGCATATTGTTATTTTTACAGGCTTCTGTAACAGCGCGATCGCTTTTCCTGTCCGTTAGTCCCGGGTGTCAGCTATAATACACAGCTGACACTTGCAGTGTATGGCGCGTGCTCAGCGTGTGAGCCCGCTTCATGCATCACCCCCCGCACCACGACATGCTATTAAGTCGTGGTTTGCAAAGGGGTTAATGCGCAGCGGATGATGAAAATTAAAATTTTCCACTGATAGGCCATTTTAGTACACAATATGTTGTGCCCAGTTTGTGCCACTGAAGACAAATACCTCAAAATGTTAATCGGATTCTCCCCAGTATTGCGATGCCATAGCTGTGGACGTAAACTGCTGTTTGGGCACGCTGTAGGGCTCAGAAGAGAGGGAGCGCTGTTTGGCTTTTGGGGCGCAGAATTTGCTTGGTAGAAGTTCTGTTTGGGGATTCACTGGCTTTTCAGTTTATAATGTTAGCGCTTATGTAAGCTGTGCGGAGCACCTCAGGGCAAAATATGAGGGTATAATAATGCAGTAAATAAATCCGCAAATGTGGGGCTGGTGTCGCACTGATAAATGGTGCTCAATCTTATCCGCTATTGGAACGCTCTGCGCATTTTGCGACGCCATATTCTGAGACCCAGAACTCTTTGTTTTTTCTCCACTGGAGCTGTGTGGGGGCTTACTTGTTAAGGGACAATCTGTAGTTTTCATTGGTAGCATTTTGGGGTACTTGCGTTTTTTTTTTGTTTTTTATCACTTTTTTTTATTCCATTTTTTGGCAAGCAAGGTGACCAAAAACCATCAATTCTGACAATGTTTTTTTGTTTCGGCATTCACCCTTGGCTATAAATGCCAATTTTACCTTATTCTGTGGCTCGATACGATTACGACGATACCATATGTATATAGTTTTTTATGTTTTGTAGTGTTTGTGCAATAAAATCACTTGTTTTAATAACAAAAAAATTGTTTTCGCTATATTCTGAGAGCCGTAACTTTTTTTTATTTTTCAGTCAATAAAGCTGTGTCAGGGCTTGTTTTTTGCAGGACGGGTTGTAGTTTTTATTGGTACTATTTGCGGGTACAGGTGACTTTTTGATCACTTTTTATTCTATATTCTTGGAGGGGTGGTAACAAAAATTTTTTGATTCTGGAATTGTGTTTTTTACTTTTTTTTTTTTTTTTGCTGTGTTCACCGTGCGGGACTAGTAATTTTATAGTTTGGGTCCTTACAAACGCGATGATACCAAATTTGCGTACTTTTTCTTTTTAATGTTTTATTTTTTTCCTATAATAAAAGACTACTTATAGGAAAAAAAAGCATCTTTTGTTTTTTAACTTATAACTTTTATTTTTAGACTTTTTTATAAAACCTTTTTATTAACTTTTTTTAATCTTCGTTTTTTTGTCCCAATAGGGGACTTGAGGACTTACAGCTCTGATTGCTAGAATACATTACGCTACCTAGGCTAGGCAGTGTAATGTATTCTAACTGTTAGTTTGAAACTGACAGTGACGTGTTAGGAAGCCTATGAGCACCAGCCAGAGGCTTCTGTACATGGCAGAGAAGGAGGCCATCGTCTGGCCTCCAGTTGCCATGCCAACCATCGGTAGCCGCCGAAATCACATTGCGGGGCTGCCGATGTGCTACAAACCCCCTAGATGCGGCGATCACAATCGATCACCGCATCTAAGGGGTTAATTGTCGACAGCGGCGATGTGCCGTTGATCGGCAACAGGGAGAGCGGGGCAGACACCCTGCACAGTTAACTGCCGCTGCGGTGTAACGCCGAGTGGCGGTTAACTGTTAAAGTACAGACGTAACTGCACGTCAAGTTGTATGAAGGGGTTAATTGTTGAAGTGAACATATTGGGCCTCGTTTATCAAAACAGTGAGAAAAACTGCCCTGGTTTCCCACAGCAAGAAATTGTAGTACAGCTTAAAGAGACTCTGTCACCACATTATAAGTGCCCTATCTCCTACACAATGTGATTGACGCTGTAATGTAGAGAAGTGTCTTTTATTTTGAAAAACAATAATTTTTGAGCAAGTTAAGAGCAATTTTAGATTTATGCTAATTAGTTTAATAGACCACATGGCGTTTTTTAACGTTTGAACTAGTGGGCGTTGTAAAGAGAAGTGTATGACGCTGACCAATCAGCGTCATACACTTCTCTCTATTCATGTACTCCGCATGAGTGTGCTGTCACATATACCCACATTAACCTTACTGAAGTGTCTTGAGAGTGAATAGACATTGCCTCCAGCCAGGACGCGATGTCTATTCACACTCCCGACACTTCGGTAAAGTTTCTGTGAGATCATGCTATGCCGTGTGAGTAAGTCCCACACAAACTTGACTGAAGTGTCGGGAGTGTGAATAGACATCACGTCCTGGCTGGAGGCAATATCTTTTCACTCTGAGTGGATATGGTGTATGGTAATACTTAAAGTAGCACTCCCAAGCTTTTTTTTTTTTTCCCCTTCCCTGCTAAGGCTGCCTGTTATCTTACCCTAAGTACTGTAACGTTGCAGCCTTTTGTTTGGTATCCCTAGCAATAGAAACGCTTCTTACTGTTCTGCCGCCATCATCTTTATCTGTTATTTTCTCCTTCCCTCTGGCCAGATATGGCTGCTGCGGAGTGAAACTTGTGTCTCCATGCAAGTCTTTCCTTCCTACAACTCCCATAACGTCTCAGAAGAGAGACAGCTAGAGGCGTGTCTAGTCAAGTTCCTCCTCCTGTTCTTCCAGGACTGTAACTTCAACACCTACATGACAGTGAAGCCCATCAACCCCTGCCAAGAAATAAGTGCCCCGTGTAGATAGAACCCATCCCATATGTGGTTAGTGTTATATCCCCCCCCCCACCCACGCTGTGATAGCGCTCCCCTTCCTCCTGCAGTTACCTCCATTAGGGCTCCCTATGGGAGCAGAATTCCCCGCCAGAGCATAGCCGACGCCCTGGCCAGGGATTTTGCTCCTGGAGGAGACCCTGCCGTCATTAACAACGTTCTGGCTGGAGATTCAACTCGCATAGGAAGCTTTAATGGCCGTAACTGCAGGTGTGTGTATGTGTCGATCTACAGGGTTGGGTCTGTGGCGCTATCTACATGGGCACTGGGAGCGGGCTCTGAGCGACGTCATACTGTAGTTCAGATCTGCCAGACGTTTTCTCAAACAGTCTTCCGATCCGGCCATTAATGCAAGAACAGTTTAAGGAGTCTGATTTGGTCACGTGGTGCTGGACACTGAACGATACGGCGGCAATTACACAATGAAAGAGGATGAAGGTAAAAATTATAAAAAGGGTGACCAATGTATGCATTGTACTATCTAATAATAGAACAAAAAAAATTTAATCTATCTCTGACAAACACTAGTAAATAAGGATTAATTTCCTTTTCTTAATTAAAGGGTATCTAAAGGGAATGTGTTGCAAATTCGTTTTTATATATATTTCTACTCAAAAAAAATACAAATATCTTTTTTTTTTTTCTTCCACAAAGTGGGAAGTATTAAAAATGAAATAATAATTTGACATGTTTTCCTACGTTGGCCATCAGATGGAGCACTTCCCAGACTTACAGCAAGGTGAATCAGGCAAAGCAACCTGACTCACAGCTGCTGTAAATGTGGGAGGGAGACTCACCCCCTTCCCTATTTTTGGCTACAAGTCAGGAAGACATGTCTTCAAATTTGCAAGCAGTGCCCAGGTCCCATTTTGGGAGTGATTTTACAAATAAAAGCTGGCAGCAGCTACAGTACAGACCAAAAGGTTAAGAATTATGAAGTCAAGAGGGAAGACCCTGTGGTGAATGACTTTTCAGTTGACCGGTTCACACCACGTGTATTTGACGTGTTTTTTTTGTGCATTTTATGCACCAAAACAACGTCAACATTTTTGGTTAAGCTTCCCATTTACATCAATGGGAAAGGGCACCGTTCGTACGTACAACACACTTTTTTATGCAAGCGTTTTTAAAAAGTGTTGCGTCAATTCTTTGGCACGTGAAATGCGCTAAATGTTCCCATAGTCAACGGGAGTCCTGATTATGCGCAAAAAAACGCGTCAAAAACGCCTGTTTAAAAAGCACTTCACTAGAAACGCTAGTGTATTTGACACGTTTCCACGTAGTCTTTTTTTATTTTTTTTTATTTTTTTTAGCGCCATGTTAACATGCCCTAAGGGAATTATTTTTAATTGACGTCTAGTTTATATTGCATCGCAGGGGTGAAGACAGAAAGATGCTGTAGGTGAGTATAAGATTTTTTATTTTTCATAGAACTAACTTAATCTTTTTATGTTTTGCAGTTGCCGCTGGACCTATTGGACTACGTCGGAGATTCAGTGGACTACTTCGATCTACGTTTTTTTTTTTTAAATAAAATGGTTAACAAGAGTTTTGTGGGGGGGGGGTTCTTATTTCAATAAAAAAAAATTATCTTATGCCTGTGTTTTTGTTTTCATACTCTATTAGCGCCTTAGTAACGGCAGTTGTCAGACAGCGTCCATTACTAAGGCGGGGCTTAGTGTTAGCCAGTAAACAGGCTAGCATTAACCCCCCTTTTATTACCCCGGTACCCACCACCACCAGGGGTATCGGGAAGAGGCGGGTACAATCCAGTACCCGACCATCTGCTGGAGTGATGGCCGGGCACCAGGGTGGCCGCAGGCTCGTACTATGAGGCTGGGAAGAGCCAAAAACGGTGGCCCCTCCCACCCTTGTAATGCTAGGCTGCTGCTGCCGCCTTATTGGATCTGGCTGGTCATGAAAATAAGGGGGACCCCACTTCAATTTTGTCATTTATTTATTTCTCAAAAAAACAGCCATGGGGTCCCACCCTTTTTTCATTATCAGCCAGATATACGATAAAGCAGCCGCAGCATAGCATTACCAGGGTGGGAACGGCCACGGTTTTTTGCCCTTTCCAGCTTCAATACCAGCCTGTGGCCGACCATCACTCCAGATGGTCGGCTACTGGATTGTACCCGGCTCTTCCCGAGGCACTTGGTGGCGGTGGATACCTGGGATAATAATGGGGGGGGGGGAGGGGTGTTAGTGCTAGCCTTTTTACTGGCTCACTCTAAGCCCCGCAATAGTAATGGACACTGTCAAACAGACAACTGCCCTTTATGAGGCTCAAAGAAAGTATTAAAATAAAGGCATAAGTTTTTTTTATTGAATAGGTACTCCCCCACACAACCCACGTTAACCATTTTATTAAAAGAAAACAAAAACAACATAGATCATCGCAGTAGTCCACCGAATCGACAACGTAATCCAGTGGAACCTGCAAAACAAAATAAAGTTAGCAATATGAAAAATAGAAAATCTTATACTTACCTACAGCAGACGTTTGTCTTCTCCCATGCACCGCAAAAGAAACGAGACGGGAATGAACTGTAGTTTCTATTGTGGCGCATGGGACCTAGAGATCCACCAGAAATATTACGTTATTAAAGATGCTCTGTCACCACATTATAAGTGGCCTATCTTCCAATGTGATTGGCGCTGTAATGTACATAACAGCAGTGTTTTTTTTATTTAGAAAAACGATCAATTTTGACGGAGTTATGACCTCTTTTAGATTTATGCTAATGACTTTCTTAATGCCCAACTATGTGTTTTTACTTTTTGACCAAGTGGGCATTGTGGAGAGATGTGTATGACGCTGACCACTTCTCTCCATTCATTCAGCACATCGTGATCTTTCTAGATCATGATGTGCTGTCACATACTCAGACATTAACGTTACTGAAGTGTCTTGAGCTTGCTGTGCTGTAAATTCCACACAAACGTTACCGAAGTGTCGGGATCGTGAATAGACCTCTATTAACGCTCAAGACATTTCAGTAACGTTAATATGTGAGTATGTGACTGCACATCATGATCTACCAAGATCACGATGTGCTGAGTAAATGAATGGAGAGACGTGTAAGACGCTGATTGGTCACTGATTGGTCAGCGTCATACACTTCTCTCCACAACGCCCTCTTAGTCAAAAAGTAAAAACACACCCAGTTGGGCATTAAGACGCACGCGCAGACGCTCTGCGCACACACACACACACACACACGCTCTGTAAATCCCCCCCCCCCACACACACACAGCGCCACCCCCACCTCTGCTCGCACCCCTTCCCGCACACACACTCCACCCCCATATGCGCTATTATCTGTAGCTGCCATTTTGCATCTGTGTATGTGTCGAGACACTTACACAGATGCACTAAAATATGGCAGCCCCCATAAAAACAAGGGTCAATAAAAATAATTCTGTGAAAAATACATTAAATATAATATTTAATTAAATAAACATAAAATAATGCAAGGAAATGTTCTGACATTTTTCCTTTCAAAAACTTCTGACTTGTAGTGACATTTCAGAAATTTTGATGGGTCGGGGTCTGTGCACGGAGACTGGGTGAGCGCTAGCCGCTTCATTATCGATCGGCTTTTCTCGGAAAGCTGAGCAATTGGTGTACGGGCTCAATAGAAAGTCTATATGGATTGATGGTAGTATGTTTAGGGCAATGCAAATCTCATTGATTACATTTTTTGGGGTTTTAAAAATTCCTAGAATTAGAGCAGAAGTTTCTGTATGCTGAAGCAGCGAAGGGAGGTTTCAGTGCCATGCTTTTCTCTATGATTTCCAGTTGGCGGGTTTTAAAGAGAATATTTTTTCTAGTCACAGATCACAGGGGGTTGATTCTCAGAATCCATTGCAAACAAAATTTGCAGCGTTGGAAGCTGGTCAGTTGGCCGGTAGGTACTTCTCCGGAGTCACTTTTGCAAAGAATATGGGATAAGGTTTGACACATATCTGATGTGAAGGGATCGGCAGAAATCACCCTATTATTGTTGAATCCACTCCTCTTGCACATATGTAAGATTAAAGATTACACTTTTTGGGAAAAACTTGGGCTTATCTTGGTGGCCCAATTTAAACAAAATGGGAAATTAAAGACATTTGAAGCACTACAGAAGGAATTTGTGTCGTCCGTATGGATTTTTTAGGTACATGCAGCTGAAACATGCTGTAGATTCTGCTAGACTTAAAAAGCACTTCATTATAGAACCTTTTGAATTGAATGGTTTATTGGAAACACAAAACACTAAGGTATTAACTTATAAAAGAATTATTGAGTGTTCGTTCTGGTTATGTCCCTTTCTCAAACAATATTGGCAATTTGTGATTAGTAAGTTGAGGAAAATGTCTACATTTTATCTTCCTTTTGGCCCAAGGGAATGCATTCTGGGGAATAGAACCAGGCTCGAGTATATATTCACAAAAATATTTTAATTGATAAACTTCTATTTTTAAGTAGAAATTGGAAAAAGACACAAACCACAGAGTGATGAATTGATTTTTTTTTTCTATGGATACAATTTCCAGAAAAATTTATATTCACGCAACAAGAAAATTTGGGAACCATGTCTTGTCTTAAGGACAGACTCATCAGAACAATAGACTAAATAATTTAATGTATAATGAGCTCCATTTTTATTTTATTTTTCCCCTCTTTCTTTCTCTTACTTCAGGGGGCTATTTAATTTCTGTTTATATCTGTAATATTGAATTATTTTTTTATATCTCTACAGGTTAGTTTCCATTTCTTCCTATATTATTATTTTCCGCAGTAAAGTGTTTTTTTGTTGTTTTTTTAAAGCTATGTAGTCTACTCAAAAGGAATGTATCACCTGTATTTTTTTTTTCCTACTTGAAACCAATTATTAAAACCCTTTTCTTTTTCTAATGTTTTTTTTTTTTCGGTAGACTTTTTATTTTTATTTTCTGTACATGATTATGGGGGCAGTTATCTTGCCTGAGCTGCTGTTAACAGCATTTAGGGGCCGAACACACTGCAGGGAGCCGGCCTCCTAACATCATAGTTATCTATGACGCTAGGTGTCACTGCCTCGCTGCAGGATTACTGGCCCGTACTGTAATCATGTTTTCTTTATGGGACAGTTGTCCCGCAGCGAGGCAGTGACACCTAGCGTCATCGATAACTGATGCTAGGAGCCCGGCTCCCTGCAGTGTATTCGGTCTTGGAAATGCGGCCGACATACGGACTGTATATCATGGACTGAACATGCTCGTGTGAATCCGGCCTTAGGGTATGTTCACACGGCTTATTTTCGGCCGTTTTTCGGGCCGTAAACGGCCAAAAAATCAGAGGCAGAACGCCTCCAAACATCTGCCCATTGTTTTCAATGGGAAACCGGCGTTCTATTCCGATGGCCAGTTTTTTTTACGCGGCCGTGTTTTTTTTTTTTTTTAAACGGCCGCGGAAAAGAAATGCCTGTCACTTCAACCGTTTTTGGAGCCGTTTTTCATACTCTATAGAAAACAGCTAAAAAAAAGGACGTAAAAAAAGCTGCGAAAATCGCTTAAAAAAACGTCTGAAAATCAGGAGCTGGTTTCCCTTGAAAACAGCTCCGTTTTTTCAGATGTTTTTGACTCCGCGTGTGAACATACCCTTCGAGAGAGGCTTTACAGCAGCCACATGGACCGTAGGAACCTGTGAACAGGAGGGGACCAGTGACTTCTATGGGAGAGTTTTCGAGGCATGTTCTGTAACCTGTGCAGGAAGGGGAGCTGTAATCATTACCTGTTGTCAATGTTGGATCCTGTGTCCTCTAAATATAGAGGTGTCACATTCTTTGCCTGTGATGATATTGAGTTGACTGCTGGGAAGTGATCTCTGCCGAACAGGAAGGGTCTGTCTATTTTGAGACTCGGTGGACAGAGTGAAAACTGCAAGATTTTCTGGTTATTTTTTCTTTATATAGATAATGACTTAGAAAATGTAAAAACATCACCAACAATTCTTAAAAAATATTGCTTAAATCATGTTTTTATGTTAGAACAGAAGTCCTTTTCTGATGACACATTCCTTTTAACAATTATAGCATTTCCTTCAAGCGCATGTTTTATCTGATTGATTTACCCTCACAATGAAATATACAGTGTCAATTAAGGTTTTGTTGGTACGTGCACTTGATGTGGGCACAGCCACACCTAAGGATGAGCCTCCGTGTCTGGTTAAACATTGACGATTAAACATAGGCCATCAATGTTTTACCTCGGAAAACCCATTTAAGAACTTCATTTTTTATGTGAAGAAGTGTTTGAAGCCCCTGAATGTGTGATCCAATCGATTGTGTTAGCAGACTATGTTTGAATACCTGTCTGCAGAATGTGTCTGAATATCTGTCTGCAGAATGTTTAGGATTATGGCATGACCACAATAAATTCATATAACGGCTGCCATGAAGCAATGCAGTACAGTGCACTTAACTGCCAGAATAGCTGCCGGTACATGTCTAGTGTTTGGCTGGGTCAGGGGACAACACGTGGTATATATGATCTGCCATTTTGTTATATGGATGAACAGTTTTAAAAAATATATATATTTTTTTTTTGTTTAATTATTACAATTTTTCTTTTGCTTTGAAGCATTTGAGAGTAATGATATTGGCCAAATTGTCACTCATTCCTATTTAGGCCCTATTCACACGACGGGGATTCCCGGCCGTCACATGGCCGCAGTAGGAACGATAGACTCCAAATGGGGCTGTTCACACGGAGCATGCCCTATTTTCGCCGTTTTCCCAGCCACACGGCTCCCATAGAAGTCTATGGGGCCCTGTAAAGCACGGCTGTCACTCGGATGTGATCAGAGTGACAGCCGTGCTTTCTGCCGATCGTTCGCTCTCCTTCTCACAGTGCGAAGTGCATGTAAGGAGGAGGGTATTCTTTTGCTCCCTCCAGGAGAAGTCCCTAACTTCACTGTCTATATATAGACAGTCACATCAGGGACTTCTTCTGGCACGGTCCTCAACTCCTGAAACGGAATCCCTGGCGCTGTGGCCGTTGTTTCCGCTGCAGGAGAAGTACCTGACTTCACTCTCCATATATGGACACAGTGACGTCAGGGACTTTTGAAGCGGAATCCCTGGCGCTGTGGCCGGTGATTCCAATCCAGGAGAAGTCCCTGACTTCACTCTCCATATTTCGACATTGAAGTCAGACTTCTCCTGGAACAGTCCCCTACAGTGGCGCTATCTACAGGAAGCTAGGGTGGTGCCATCTATGGGGGGTGCTACCTACAAGGGGGGGCTGTGTGGCATGATCTACAGAGGGAAGTGTGTGGCAAAAAAATTAGAAATGAAATTCATCCGTTTTTAAAAGGGATGTAAAATCGGCTGTTAAAAATGGAAACACGGCCCGGAACGGATGCAATACGCCAAGAACAACTGACCAAAACGGTCGTTTTTATCGGCCGACACTCGGACCACGTCGTGTGAATAGAGCCTTAGCTTTTGAGTATTCTGGATGTTGACTTATTATAGGGCCACTAAAACAAAATTCTAAAGGTTATGACAAAAATGTAGGATAAACTTGTGTATTTTGTGTCCCTTTCAGACTCCATTCACAGTATTGGGTATCTTTTAAGGCAAGAGGGGGAAAAAACACCCACACACTTTCCCAACCCCATCTATTGTTAGTGTAGGCAACTTAACCATAAGTTTTTTTCTTTTACAGGGAGGTCATATGTTCATCATACCTTATTTATTTATTTTTTTTCAATATTGCCTTGTTTTTCAGGTGACATACAGCATGTTTGGTGCTTCAAGAAAGAAGTTTGTAGAAGGGGTCGAAAGTGACTACCATGATGAAAATATGTATTATAGCCAGTCCTCGATGTTTCCGCATCGGTCGGAGAAAGACGTAAGTCACAAACTTTTTTTTTTTTGCATTAATTTTCACAGTTCTTACTTTTATCCTTTAATCACAGCCTAAAAGCTTACTTTGGAGTGATGGTACAACACATGGCCTTATTCTACCTCTAGGCTTTTGTACTTGAGCTGGAGGAAGTTTTGCCATTCAGTGAAGCCTTTAGGAGCTGACATTTATATTTTTGATCGTCTTTTATAATGTCTGACAAGTTTAAAAGAAACTGTAATGAGAAAAAGATCATAGAAAAGATGAAACTGATGAATAGAGGCTTTATTGTAAGGTTATTAAAGTTATACATATAGTCCTTAACAATTGCCAGATCTATGGCTCTAAACTTCAAATGTATGTATAAATTATATTTTATGCCATGTCACATTTATTACAAAGACAGAAGTGTATCAGAAATAACTCCATAAAATGTAATTAATCACACTTTAGCACTTTTACATCAGCGTGATTGGTGCAACTTTCAAAATACTTTTTGTTAACAATTATTTTAACTTTTTGAGATACAGCTGCTATTGTATCCTGTATACAGAGAAGAAGTATCTAGCGCTGAAACATGTATCTGTCAGGTCCCCGGGACTGACGGGTTCAGTGTCAGAAGGGTCCTGCGTGTCTAACACGCAGGATCGAGCTGTTAACCGATAACTTCTAAGTTCATAACTTAGATGTGATCGATTACAGGTGGAGGACCCGCTTTCATGTCTCAGCGCACGATACAGCTGCATACAGAATACAAAGCAGCTGTATCTCAAAAAGTAAAAATTATTTAAAAAAAAAAAAGTACTTTGAGAGTTGCACCAATCACACTGATAGACATTTTTATAAAAAAAAAAAAAAAAAAGATAATTTCAGAGGTGTACATAGTCTTTAAGGCCCAGTTAATCTGATGCCAAAATGAGGGTTCACAATTGTAATGAAAGATTTCACTAATTTGCCTAATGTTTTTTTATTTTTTTCAGATGCTGGCATCTCCATCACCATCTGCATCGGGTCAGCTGTCCCAATTTGGGGCTAGTTTATACGGGCAACAAAGTAAGTTTGTTTACTTTTAAAGTACCGATTTTGAAGCGGTTAAATGAGGACAGTAATCAGTTGTGATGTACATACTTGCTTTTTTGTACTTATATGTAGCATTATTTTCTGTAGGTGCACTAGGCCTTCCAATGAGGGGGATGAGCAACAATACTCCTCAGTTAAACCGCAGCTTATCACAAGGCACTCAATTACCAAACCATGTAACGCCGACAACAGGGGTACCAACAATGTCACTTCATACGCCACCATCGCCAAGCAGGTAATTGGAAAACATATTTTCATTCTTGTATAGTTTTTAACTTTTTAGCATTGTTTAACTTTACGTTGACCGTAAATCTGTGATCACAAATTGGCTGTTAAGATTTTAGTAAACATCTTAGTTTTGTCATGTGTATGATTTTACGTATCATGGCTTTTGTCCGGTTAATGCCCTTAATTGTGTGTATCAGGGGTATCTTGCCGATGAATCCCAGGAATATGATGAACCACTCCCAGGTTGGGCAGAGCATTGGAATTCCCAGCAGGACAAATAACATGAGCAGTTCAGGTTTAGGCAGTCCAAACAGAAGCTCGCCTAGCATAATATGTATGCCAAAGCAACCATCATCCCGGCAACCTTTTACTGTGAACAGGTAAGTAGCTTTCCTTACTTTCTATAGTGCATATATAAGGAAGGCCTAGTTTTGTATGCCAACAGTTGTAGGTCCTAGAGCTGGTAGGCTCACCTATCAAATATTTATCACCTAACCTGTGGATATGCCATAAATATTTTTAGATGGGTAAACCCTTTTAACCTTTTTCTTACTTTGGTTTTGTATTCTAGCCTGTAGTCTTTAAGGTTGGAGTACTGGCTGAGCAATATTCCAGTCTGAAGAAGCACAGTAGTGTGCACTGTATTATGGCCCACTCTAGTGAGAGACCTGGCATTGTGATGAAAGATTAAAAGTGGAGGAAAATGTTTAGCGAATAAAAAGTCGCTTGCCATTTGACTATTAAAACTGGTGCAAATGAAAAATGGAGTAGTTACTACATCTTAGGGTATGTTCACACGCAGAGTCAAAAACGTCTCAAAATATGGAGCTGTTTTCAAGGGAAAACAGCTCCTTATTTTTCAGACGTTTTTGTGCCACTCGCAATTTTCACTGCGTTTTTTACGGCCGTTTTTGGAGCTTTTTTCGATAGTCAATGAAAAACGTCCCAAGAAGTGACCTGTACTTCTTATTTGCGGCCATTTTTTCACGCGTAAAAAACGCTCCGTCGGAACAGAACGTTTGGACGCGTTCTGCTTCCGATTTTTTTGTGCCGTTTATGGCCCGTAAATAGGCCGTGTGAACATACCCTTATTTTCCAAAGGGCCTCTGTCAAAATCTGGTTGCCATGGGCAACTTCTCCACTTTTACTTTGCACCAATATTAATACATTTCCTAATGGTTTTTGTTTTGGGGGGGGGGGGGTAGGGGGTGTATTTGCTTCAAGAAACGAGTGTATTTGCGTAGATCTGACTCCCTTTGTCTTGCTCCACATCTTAGCCACTTTCTGCATTAGTGTTTAATAACAATATGTTTTTTAAACTGATGTGTTTTCTTTCATCATACAGCATGTCTGGGTTTGGTATGAACAGAAATCAGGCATTTGGTTTGAACAATTCATTATCGAGTAATATTTTTAATGGGACAGGTGAGAACCATTTTCTCTTTATGACATTCCATAGCCGTTGTAAATATCATCCCGTATGTATTATTTATATCCCAGGTTTGATATTTGAGTAATGAGTTTGACCAATTATGTCATTATAATCCTAAATCGCCAAAAGATGGAAAATTAAAAAATCGGTCAATAATATTTCTACATAAATAACATAACTAATTCTGTCCCAATATCCCAAAGCTATTCCAATTTGGGTATTTATATACATATATATATATATATATATATATATATATATATATATATATACATATATTATTAGTTCTTAATGAATTAGAATATCATCAAAAAGTTAATTTATTTCAGTAATTCAATTCAAAAAGTGAGACTCATATATTCTATAGATTGATTACACACAGAGTGATCGTTTCCAGCATCTTTTTTTTTTTTTTTTTTTTTTTTTTTTCTTTTAATGTTGATGATTATGGCTAACCGTTAATGAAAAGCCAAAAATATAGTCTCCGAAAATTAGAATATTGGGTAAAAGTTGAAGATTGTAGACTCATGGTGTCACACTCTAATCAGCTAATAAACACAAAACACCTGCAAAGGTTTCCTAAGTCTTTAACTACTTAATGACCGCCCACCGTCTTTTGACAGCAGGCAGTGCAGGTCCTTAGTCTACAGCAACGTCTTTTGGCGTCGCTGTAGAAGAGGCTGACGAGTGCTCCTGTGAGCGCTCATCCTCTAAGAAAGAGCTGTAACTTACATCTCCTGATCTTAGAGCAGCCTGCTAAATACAGCTGGAATCGGAAAACATTCAGACCCCAGCTGCTTAACCCTTTGCTGCAGTCCGTGACCGCCGGAAAGATCAAAGGGAACTCCCTGCTTTGGTCTCGTCATCGGAAACCCGGTGACGTGATCAAACACCGGGGAATCATAGTGACACAGTATGATGTATTTGCATACAGGAGTATGCTAATACATTACAAGTAAAAAATAAAGTTAGAAATAAAGTTATCCCTTAATGGGATTAAAAAATAAAATAACAAAAAATAAAATTTAAAAAAAACCTCATTATTTTGCATAAAATATACTTTATTGCCCCTACACTAAATAAAAACTGAAAACTTACACATATGAGGTATCTAAACGACCATAATAACCTGAAGAATTAATCTAATAGGTTATTTAGCGTGAAACATGAATGAGATAAAAAATAAACAAGAAAAATGATGCAGAGAATCGCTTTTTCTTCACGCCGTAAAAAAAAAAATAAAAAAAATTCTACCTCCTAAACTATGAAAAAAAATAATAGAAATTCCTCCCGCATAAAACAAGGCCTCATACGGCCACGTCAATGAAAAAATAAAAAAGTTATGGCTGCTGAAATGCAGAAAGGTAAAAACTGAAAAATTGAGCTGGTCATTAAGACCTTTTCAGGCCCGGTCATTAAGGGGTTAAATGGTCCAACAGTCTGGTTCAGTAGGCTACACAATCATGGGGAAGACTGCTGACTTGACCGTTGTCCAGAAGACAGTCATTGACACCTTCCACAAGGAGGGTAAGCCACAAAAGGACATTGCTAAAGAAGCTGGCTGTTCTCAGTGCTGTATCCAAAAATATCAATGGAAAGTTGAGAGGAAGGAAAAAGTGTGGTAGAAATAGTGCACAAGCAACAGGGATAACCGCAGCCTTGAAAGTATTGTCAAGAAAAGGCCATTAAAGGGAACCTGTCACCAGCATTTCACCTATTGAGCTTTACTAATCCCTCACTGGCCGCTGCTATCAAAAGTTCATTGCCGTTATCCCCTCTCCTAAACTCCTCCTCGGACTGTAAATAACGGTCTGCAAACATTTTGCGCCTTTTATCGTAATAATCCGGTGCCCCTTTGTGTGCACACCCCAGAAGAGAACCTCAATGCATAAGCGCAGGATTTTGTGTGCTGGGGGAAGGCGAGGAGCTGTCAATCAAAAGTAAGGAGGCGGAGTAAACTCTGAAAGACTTGAGGAATGAAGATTTGACTTTTCAAACGAAGATTTGACTCTTATGCTCATTATCATACGGTGGGGGAACACAAAAAACTGAATACTAAAGCTACAGAGCCGACTAAGAAGACAATTATAGGTTATATAGAAATTATTTTTCACCCACTACCATCTGGTATTGCTGGTTTAATAGGTGAAATGCTGGTGACAGGTTCCGTATCTGGGGGAGATTCACAAGGAGTGGACTGCGGCTGGAGTCAGTGCTTCAAGAGCCACCACACACAGACGTATCCAGGACATGGGCTACAACTGTCGCATTCTTTGAGACAATGTCGGAAGCGTCTTACCTGGGCTGAGGAGAACAAGGACTGGTCTGTTGCTCAGTGGTCCAAAGTCCTGTTTTCAGATGAAAGTAAATTTTGCATTTCATTTGGAAATGAAGGTCCCCTAGTCCGGAGGAAGAGTGGAGAGGCATCAATCCAAGTTGCTTGCGGTCCAGTGTGAAGTTTCCACAGTCAGTGATGGTTTAGGGAGCCATGCCATCTGCTGGTGTTGGTCCACTGTGTTATATCAAGTCCAGAGTCAGCGCAGCCGTCTACCAGGAAATTTTAGAGCACTTCATGCTTCACTCTGCTGACAAGCTTTATGGAGATGCTGATTTCATTTTCCAGCAGGACTTGGCATCTGCCCACACTGTGAAAAGTACCAATGCCTGTTATAATAACCACAGTGTCACCGTGCCTGATTGGCCAGCAAACTCGCCTGACCTAAACCCCATAGAGAATCTATGGGGTATTGTCAAGAGGAAGATGAGACACCAGACCGAACAATGCAGACGAGCTGAAGGCCGCTATCAAAGCAACCTGGGCTTCCATAACACCTCAGCAGTGCCACAGGCTGATCGCCTCCATGCCACGCCGCATTGATGCAGTAATTCATGCAAAAGGAGCCCTGACCAAGTATTGAGGGCATATACTCTACATACTTTTCAGTAGGCCAACATTTTTGAAATTGGGCTTATTTAATATTCTAATTTTCTGAGACTAAATTTTGGTTTCTCATTAACAGTTAGCCATAATCGTCAACATTAAAAGAAAAAAAAATATGCTGGAAATAGATTCTGTGTGTAATGAATCTAAATTAGTGAGAATAATTACTGAAATTTGTGCCTTAGTTTATCTCAATTGTGAACACTCATTTAAGGCTGGGGCTAGACATCGATTTATCACTCACTACGAAACAGAAGTCTAGGTCCATATGAATGCATAAGGCTAGGGCTATACACACACAATTTTAGTCTCGCTACAAATATTTGGTTTGATATTGCTATGGTAAATTGCTGTCCATAGGAATGCATTGAATAGCTTGAAAATCTCATCAAAATCATTCCAGTCAAGACATTTGCCCACGTTTTTCATTTTGTTTTTGTTTTTTTTTGTTTTTTTTGCTACATGCTGGAATTTTAGAGCTACACACTTGTCAAGAGCGATTTTAACCTCTTAACGCCGAAGGACGGATATATCCGTCCTCTGCAGCTGCTAGTTCGCGCAGTAGGATGGATATATCCGTCCTGTGATCGCACGGGTACTGACACTGTACCCACGCGATCAGCGGCAGGAGCACGGCTGTTATACACAGCCTGGCTCCTGCTGCTACTGCCGGAATCGAAGCGCGCTCCGATTCCGGCAGTTTAACCCATGAAATGCCGCTGTCAATAGTGACAGCGACATCTAATGTGTTTGACAGAGGGAGGGAGCTACCTCTGTCACCCCATCGGCGCCCCCGCAAAGAAATCGCGGGTCGCCGTCGGGTTTCCATGGCAGCGGGGGTCTAACAAAGACCCCCAGGTCTGTCTTCAGCATCTGCCTGTTAGGTGATGCCTCCGGCATGACCTAATAGATTGCCTGTCAGTTTTACACTGACAGGCAATAATGCTTTGATATACTAAGCATACCAAAGCATTATATATGCGATCGGCACATCGCATAGTGAAGTCCCCTGGTGGGACTAAAAAAAAAAATGTCAATCATTTAAATAAAGTTGGTGAAAAAAAAAATAATAATTACAGTGAAAATCAAATAAAACAACTTTTTTTGCCCAAAAAGTGGTTTTATTTAGTAAAAGTGTCAAAACAAATAACACATACACATATATGGTATCCCCGCGATCGTAACAACTTGACCAATAAAATGAACACATTAATTAAACCGCCGGATGAACGGCGTCCAAAAAAAACGCAAAAAACAACGGCAAAATTCTCTCTCTTCTCCCATTCCCCCCCATAAAAAATTAAATAAAAATTAATCTATAAGTCCTATGTACCCCAAAATAGTACTAATGAAAACTACACATTGGCCCGCAAAAATCAAGCCCCCATACGGCCACATCGACGGAAAAATAAAAACGTTACGGCTCTTGGAATGCGGCGATGCAAAAACAAGTAATTTTTTTCTAAAAGGCTTTTTATTGTGCAAACGTAGGAAAACATATAAAACCTTTACATATTTGGTATCCCTGTAATCGTGCCGACCCATAGAATAAAGTGAACATGTTATTTACGCTGCATATTAAACAACGTAAATTTGTAACGTGAAAATCAATGCTGGAATATCTGCTTATTTTCAATTCTCTCCTAAAATAAAGTTAATAAAAGTTAATCGATATATTATAAGCATCTAAAAATGGTACAATTACAAAATACATCTCATCCCGCAAAAAACATGCACTTATACGGCTATATAGACGGAATACAAAAACAGTTACGACTCTTGGAATGCGACCGTGAAAAAACAAAAAATAATCCTTGGTCATTAACGTGTAAAATGGCCCGGTCATTAAGGGGTTAAAGAGATTTTCAAGTTACGCAATGCATTCCTATTTATCACAACGATATCACAAATTATATATCCCATTACAAAGATGTGATCGCTGTTCATAGGAATGCATTGAGCGATATCACATCTTTGTAATGGGATATAATTTGTCAGTAGCCCTAGCCTAATGCATTCCTATGGACATCAATTTATTGCTCAATACCAAAGTGTAGGTGTAGCCACAGCCTAAATAATCATACATTTTAACACACACACAAACCCTGCCTAATATTGTGTAGGTTCCCATCCTGCCGCCAAAACCGCTCTGACCTGTTGAGGCATGGACTTCACAACACCTCTGAAGATTTCCTGTGGTATCTGGCACCAAGATATTTTCAGCAGTTCCTTTAACCCCTTGAAGACCGGGCCAATTTTGGCCTTAAGGACAAGAATTGTTATTTTTTTTCTCCTCTTTGCATTACAACGGGCGTAATCTATCTTTTATTTTTTGATTGATTGTAGCTGTATGGGGCTTTGTTTTCTGCGTGACGAGTTGTACTTTATGTAGGTGCGATTTTTGATAAACATTAGCTTCTAATTTATATATATATTTATTTTGGTGAAATGCAGATAAAAACTGTTCCACTACAGTTTTTTATTTATAATTTATAAAAAAAAAAGATTAAAGCGCGTACACTGATCATCATAAATTATGCTATAAATGTATTGTGCACGTTGTGACTGTTTTGAGAATTATATTTAATAAAATTTATTTATTGAATAAAATGCACATTTGTTTCTCTTTCAATAGATTTTTTTTTTCTCTCTTTTTGTATATTTTTTTTTTACTATCATTTACTGGCATAGATCTATATGCCAGTACATTAGCCTATGTACTAATAATACACGGGCCATTGGTAGGGCATACCTAAGTATTCCCTAACAACAGAAAATATGGTCAGACAGTCCTGGGGCTATCTACTCATATAAGGTATAGGTCTCGATCGGTTCCCCCATCGCTTATATCTTTTCAATGCAAAAGTGTTCATGGCGGAGATCAGAGGTTTCGATAATCTCTGCTGTTAGAGCACGGCTGTGTATTATAGCCGTTGCCCTCTCCTGATCTCACGGGCACACTTTGTGTGCCTGCACGATCAGCAGGACAAGTATGCTCGAGAGAATCACTTTATTTGCATGAATAACTTTAAGCATTGGATGTTCTATATCAGGTGTGAATATCTGTCTATCATATACACAGTTTACCCATAACATTAAAACCACTGACTGGTGAAATGAATAGCATTGATTATCTTGTTACGGGGCCTGTCAAGGGATGGAATATATTAAACGGCAAGTGAACAGTCAGTTGTTAATGTGTTGGATGCAGGAAAATGAGCAAGCGTAAGGATCTCGGCAACTTTGACCAGATCCAAATTGTAATGGCTATATGACAATCATAGCATCACTAAAGCAGCAGGTCTTGTGCGGTATTCCCGGTAGTACATACCAAAATTCATCCAAGGGAGCACAAATCGTGAACTGGCGCCTGAGTCACGGACACCCAAAGTTTATGGAGCAATGGAAGAAGGTGGTCTGGTCTGATGAATCATGTTTTCTTTTACATCATCTGGATGGCCGGGTGCTTGTGTGTCACTTACCTGGGGGGAAAAAACAGCACCAGGATGCACTATGGAAAGAAGGCAGGTCGATACTCTGGGCAATATTCTGCTGGGAACCCTAGAGTCCTGGCATTCATGTGGATGTTACTTTTACATATTCACCTACCTAAACATTGGCAACGGAATCACCTAACGGCAGTGGTGTCCTTCAGCAGAATGATGTGCCCTGCTACAATGCAAAAATGCCCCGGAATGTATTGAGGAACATGTCTAAGAACTCAAGATGTCTACTTTGCATCCAAATCCCATATCTGAATCCGATCTATCCACGGACGCCCTATCTCGCAACTTACAGGACTCAAAGGATCTGCTGCTAAAGTCTTGGTGCCAGATACAAATGGACACATTAAGAGGTCTTCTGGAGTCCACATCTCGATGTGTTGGAGCTGTTTTGGTGGCATAAGGGGGATGTACAGAATATTAGGCAGGTGGTTTTAAGGTTATGACTGAACGGCGTAAAGTAGATGTTTAAATGAGTGAGCTATCGAAAGTTTACAATCTAAATACTGTATGTAATTCTAAGATAGAAGCCACTAGGTGGCACAGATGAATGGAACATTAATTACTGCTCTATTGGCACTGCCAATAGCTTTATATCCTAGTAACAGGAAATAATTAATGTTTTTTAGCTATGTCTTGGTCCACAGGTCTTTCTTTATGCATACACTTGTAAATTCCAGGATACTCCGGTCTTTCTAATGCCCTGCATTTTATGCTAAGTTTCTTTTTAAAACCTTTTGTTCAGCAAATATAGTTATGACTGGATGACCCAGTTCATAGAATATATTGACAAATTAGAAATTGGGTCGATTTGGAGTAAAAGCTTGAAAAATAAAGAGATATGTTGTTCTTGGAGGTTTATTCACAACTCCTGTGGTGTTCATTGCTTTTTGTACACTTTTTTTGCACCTTTTTGTATTTTAGATGGAAGTGAAAATGTGACCGGTTTGGACCTTTCGGATTTTCCTGCACTAGCTGATAGAAATCGAAGGGAAGGAAGTGGCAACCCTACTCCATTAATAAACCCTTTGGCTGGAAGGGCTCCTTATGGTAAGGCAATTCCTATTTATTTTAACTGTGCTTGCATAAATACTATTGACAGCTTTCTTCGTGTATTGTTTCTGCTGAATACGTGTTTGTAGTATTGCCATAATTATGTATGTGGAAAAGTTGTGTGTTTTGCACCACTTCATCCCAAATCTTGGAAAGTTGGTCGTATACCTGCAGTAGCAGTTGTTCACTAGCCACATCCCCAACTTCAATAGAGAAGTATCTACTAAGGACATCTGATGGCCCCTATCTCATACCTTGGGAGTCAGAGGAGACTATAATATAACAGGTTAACCCCTTGCCACTGCCGCCATTTTTTTCATTATTTCAATTTCCCTATTTTTTGTCGACATAGCCATATGAGGGCTTGTTTTTTTTCGGGATGAGATGTTTTTAACAACATTATTGTACTATATAATATACTGAAAAACTAATATTCTTTGTGGGGTGGAAAAGAAAAAAACAATTCCTACATGGTTTTTTGGGTTTTGTTTCTATGGCGTTCACCGTGCGGTAAAAACAACGTTTGATTCTGCTGGTTAATACAATACCAAATTTATATATAAAGTTTTTTTTTTAACATTTTATTTTATTTTTTTATTTGAACTTTTATGAAGAAAAAACGGTTTGCCTCTGGGCGTAATAGGAGCGCAAAGATGGAAGACCTGAAGCACCTCATTAGCACTGAGGCTGCCATAACAAATATCGGCACCCCACGATTGTGTCGTAAATGATACAGGGAGTTATCTCTGATCCCAGCTGTTAGACATGGGTGTCCGTTGTAATACACAGGTGACCCCCACGGTGTATGGAGCCCGTGAGCCCACTCCATACTCATCCCTTCCACCGACAATGACGTAAATGTAAGTCAAATGTCAGTAAGTGGTTAAAGTCCAACCTGGCAAATCCTGGTTTCTTGCAGGCCCCATAGACATTATTGAGCTTAAAGGGGTTTTCCCGGAACTAATTTATATTTCACTGCACATATAAAAATAATGTAATTTGTAATATACTTACGTTTTGACTTAATCTTCTAACACCTGATTCCAGCGCCGGTCACGTGATTAGTCTCCATTAGCAAAATCCTTACTTCCGGTGCTAGATTGTCCATGATCTGAGTTCCATTTTCCGGCTGACTTAATGTACGGGTGCGTCATTCCTGACGTCACTGTACACTGTTGGAAGTGGTTGACTGGATACTCCCTTAAAATAGTTTCCAGTCTGCTGCTAGGGGAGAGAAAAGGACGCACAGGGGCTGTGATATCGCAGAAGTGGGCATGCGTGGTAAGCATTGCGTTTCTGAGCATGCGTGGTTTGTACACTAGCAGTATTTCTCACGCATGCCCACTCCTGCGCTATCACAGCGCCTGCGCATCATTTTCTCCCCCTAGCAGCAGACTGGAAACTATTAGAAGAAATTATGTCAGGAGCCATTTGCTAATAGCTTTCTGACAAGGACTCCGGCGCTGGGGTTAGGGGATTCCACAGAGTCCCGGAGCAGAGCCTATATTAGCCCTCTACCCAGAACTCCGGCTCTGGGGAAGCCCCTGACAACATTGTCCGTATATGGGCAGTGATGTCAAGGGATTCAACAGCGTCCCGGAGCAGAGCCTATACTGGCGCTCTGTCCGGGACTCTGGTTCTGGGGAATCCCCTGACATCACTGTCCATATATGGACAGAGTCTCGGAGCAGAGTCTATACTAGCGCTCTGCTCTGGGACTCCGTCCGATTCTGGGATCAAATTTAGTTTTTTTGTTTTTTTTCCATTACATAAGAGTGTTCTTTGGTACAGCACCGATAATTTATCGTTCACTCTGAATGATCTAATGACAGCAGTCACAACGGCAACAGAGATTAGAAAATGTTTATAGCTGGGTGTAGTAGGCGTGATGAGTCCCTGCTTCTGGCATGTTGGGACACAAGCGGTGCATGCCGGTAACCGTGTGACCGGAAGAGCAAGACAACAAACACACAAAGGTAAACAAACCTTCAATGTAAACAAAAGAGAATAATGGTAAATTAACCCCTTCCCGCTTTGGCCACTTTCGACCTTCCGGACAGCCTCATTTTTCAAATCTGACATGTTTCACTTTATGTGGTAATAACTTCAGAATGCTTTTACCTATCCAAGCGATTCTGAAATTGTTTTCTCGTGACACATTGCACTTTGTTACTGTTCACATTTGTTCTGTTAGTATTTAATTGTGAAAAACGCCCAAATTTTGTGAAAAATTTCAAAAATTAGCATTTTTCTAAATTTAAATGGATCTGCTTGTAAGATAGGCAGTTATACCACACAAAAGTGTTGCTAATTGACATCCCCATATGTCTACTTTCGATTGGCATCGTTTTTACAACATCCTTTTATTTTTCTAGAATGTTACAAGGCTTAGAAATTTAGCAGCACTTTCTCACATTTTCAAGAAAATTTCAAAAGGCTATTTTTACAGGTGGCAGTTCAGTTGTGAAGTGGCTTTAAGGGCCTTACATATTCGAAACCCCCAATAAGTCACCCCATTTTAAAAACTCCACCCTTCAAAGTATTCAAAACAGCATTTAGAAAGTTTCTTAACCCTTTAGACGTTTCACAGGAATTAAAGCAAAGTAGAGGTGAAATGTACAAATTGCATTTTTTTTTTTTTTTTTTTAATCCATTTTTTTCTGTAACACAAACTTTTACCAGAGTACCTAGTAGATTTTAGGCCTCCTTTTTATTAGAATATATTTTAGGCTCCATGTCAGGTGTGAAGGGCTCTTGCGGTGCCAAAACAGTGGAAATCCCCCAAAAGTAACCCCATTTGGGAAACTACAGCCCTCAAGCAAATTATCTAGGGGGTATAGTGAGCATTTTGACCCTACAGGTTTATTGCAGAAATTATTGGAAGTAGGTTGTGAAAATGAAAATCTACATTCTTTCAAAGAAAATGTAGGTTTAGCTAATTTTTTCTCATTTCCACAAGGACTAAAAGAGAAAAAGCACTACAAAGTTTGTAAAGCAATTTCTCCCGAGTAGAACAATACACCACATGTGGTCATAAACGGCTTTTTGGACACACGGCAGGGCTTAGAAGGGAAAAAACGCCATTTGTTTTTTGGTTCTCAAATTTAGCAGGAATGGTTTGCGGAGGCCATGTCGCAATTTGCAACGCCCCTGAGGGGACAAAACCGTGAAAATGGCCAAAAAGTTACTCCATTTAGGAAACTACACCCCTTGAGGAATTCATCTAGGGGTGTAGTGAGCATCTTGACCCCACAGGTGTTTCATAGATTTTATTAGAATTGGGCAGTGAAAATAAAAACAATCCTTTTTCTTCAATAAGACGTAGCTTTAGCTCAAAATTGTTCATTTTCTCAACAAATAAAGGAAAAAAAGAACCCAACATTTGTAAAGCAACTTCTCTGGAGTATGGAAATACCCCATATGTGGTCATAAACTGCTGTTTGGCCACACGGCAAGGATCAGAAGAAAAGGAGCGCCATTTGGCTTTCGGAGCACAGATTTTGCTGGATTTGTTTCTTGACACCATGTCGCTTTTGCAAAGCCCCTAAGGTACCAGTACAGTGGAAACTACCCAAAAGGGACTCCATTTGGGATACTACACCCCATGAGGAATTAATTTAGGGGTGTATTGAGCATTTTGACCCCACAGGTGTTTCATAGATTTTATTTGCATTTGGCATTTAAAATAATACAATTTTTTCCAATAAGACGTAGATTTAGCTCAAAATTTTTAATTTTCTCAACAAATAAAGGAGAAAAAGCACCGCAACATTTGTAAAGCAATTTCTCCTGAGCAATGCCCTATATGTGGTCATAAACTGCTTTTTGGGCACACGGCAGGGCTTAGAAGGGAAGGAGCTCCATTTCGCTTTTGGAGTGCAGATTTTGCTGGATTGATTTCTGGCCGCTATGTAGCATTTGCAAAGCCCCTGTGGAACCAAAACAGTGGAAACACCCCAGAAGTGAACCCATTTTGGAAATTACACCCCTCAAGGTATTCACCTAGGGGGTGCAGTGAGCATGTTAACCCTGCATGTGTTTTGCAGAAATTAGTGTGCTCTCGATGTTGCAGAGTGAAAATGGTTTTTTTTTTTCTTCCATAGATATGCCAATATATGGTGCTTACCGTAACAAGACAGCTCTCTAATTATTATGCTGTGTTTCCCAGTTTTAGAATCACCCTTCATGGGGCACTAATCTTTTGCCTGGACATTTGACAGGGCTCAGGAGTGAAATAGTACCATGCGAAATTGAAGCCTAATTTGTCAACTTAAAAAGTATTGGTTCACAATTGCAGGGCTCTGATGTGAAATAATAAAAGAAACCCCTGAGAAGTTACCCCATTTTGGAAACTACACCCCTTAAGATATTAAGGGGTGTAGCGAGCATTTTCACCCCACAGGTCTTTTCCATAAATGATTGCTCTGCGGATGGTGCAAAGTAAAAATTTAAATTTTTACCCAGATATGCCAATTCAGTGGCAAATATGTTATGCCACTGGAGACATACACCCCAAAAATTGTTAAAGGGTTCTCCCAGGTATGGCGGTGCCTTATATGTGGAAGTAAACTGCTGTTTGGGCATGCTGTAGGGCTCAGAAGGGAGGGGGCACCACTTGGCTTTTGAAGCGTAGATTTTGCTTGGTAGTAGTTTTGTTTGGAGTTTTACTGGTATTTCAGTTTATAATGTGGGGGTGCATGTAAGCTGGGCAGAGTACATCAGGGGCATAGTCAGGTGGTATAATAATGGGGTAAAACCAATAAAAGAATCCATAGATGTGTGTTACGCTGTGAAGCAATCCTTTCTGCACTGGCCAGTGTCACACTGATAAATACTCATCACCTTTGCAGTTTGGGGTATTTTGCTGGGAAAGTGTTGTCCTGGTATAATACGGGCACCCTCGCTTCCAGCAGATATGTTTGGACCCTCCCCTTCCTGCTCCCTAATTTTAGGGCCCAGATAAATCGCCTCTTGAAGTAGAAGATATGTTCCCCTCGGGCCTGCACAAGCGCATATTTTTTATTTCCTGACTTATTGGAGCCTTAACTAATTAAATTTTTTTTCATACACATAGTGGTATGAGGGCTGTGTTTTTGCTGGGTGAGCTGTTATTATTGGTACCATTTTGGGGGACATGCGACTTTTTGATCACTTTTTATTAACATTTTTGTAGGGCAAGGTGACCAAAAAACAGCAATTCTGGCATAGTTTTTGTTCATTTTTTTTAATATAGCGTTCACCATGCGTTATGAATTACATGTTAACTTTATTCTGCGGGTCCGTACTATTCCGGCAATACCGAATTTAAAGCACTTTTTTATGTTTTACAACTTTTTGCACAATAAAATTACTTTTGTAAAGAAGAATGTGTTTTTTCTGTGGCCATGGTGTGAGAACCATAACTTTTTAATTTTTTTTGCCGCTGGAGGTGTATGAGGGCTTGTTTTTCTGCGAGACGAGCTATAGTTTTTATAAATACCATTTTTGGATACATGCGACTTTTTGATCTCTTTTCATTTCAATTTTTGTAGGGCAAAGTGACCAAAAAAAAACAGAAATTCTGGCATTGTTTTTCACTTTTTTTTTTTTTGTACGCCATTCACCTCGTGGAATAAATAACAATATTTTTATAGTTTAGTCCGTTCTGGTCGTGGCGATACCAAATATGTATGGTTTATTTATTTATTTTCAATAATAAAAGACTTGATAAGGCCCTCCACACTCCATGATACGCTTTCGCTGATTGTGGTTTTCGGCTTTGAGAATCGTCTGAATGGCAGACTAGGAGAGACCGCAAACAAGACCTAGGCTTTAACAGCCATTCTGTTAAACGCAGCTGAGCTAAAGTGGGCAATCTTTCTGTGTTGCGACTTTTCAAGAGCAGCACACTACCGCTGTCAGACAGCACTTTTCTTGTTAAGGGAATCACTAAGCAATTTCAGTGATCTGGCTTTGTTGTGGTAGGGTCTGCCCGGCACCCGCCTTCACTTCTTCCTGGGTTAGCAATGCTTGCTTCACCTGGGCATCTCAGAGAAAGCATCACAGGAAGACTTAACTGATCTAGCTTCTCAACTTCTTCATGCCTAAAAGTAAAGCCTCTCTTGAGATGGCCCACTTAGTTTCCAGGGTGACAGCTAACTGTCGCTTTTCACCGCTCTGTTTGGTTTAAATCTTTGGCATCAGACCCTTTTTCTAAAAAGGCCCTCACTGGTTTGAGATCATGGAATCTTATCGATTTCCAGGGTGAAGCTCATCTTCTTTGTGTTAATTCCCTTCCACACGGGCCGATGGTTCCTCCTTAGCGGAACAGCACTATGCGACAGTGTCTCAGGTCTGCAAAGCTGCTGCCTGGGCTTTAGTGCATAAGTTCACAAAGTTCTACCAAATTCATACTATGGCATCCTCTGATTCCAACCTGAGCCACAAGGTATGTGCGTTAAGCAGGTGGCATGGTAGGTTCTTCTTTTGCCCTCCATCTGGAACTTCATTTGGATGTCCCAAGGTGCTGTGCCCACAATCACATTAACCTGAAAATTTGATTTTTCTACTCACCGTAAAAACCTTTTCTCGTTTAATTAGTTGGGGGACACAGTTCCCGCCCTCAATTGGTATTCTTGTTTTTGTGGTTTTCTCTCAGGAGCCAGATATGTAGTTTCTTTTCTATTTGTTTTTCTTCTCCTGCTTTCTACACAAAACTGGCTAGCCTAGTGTCTGTGGGAGGGGCTAGCCTGGAAGGAGCCAACACTTTTTTAAAAAGTTATTATTATTGGGGGGCCTATTCCCATGGTGCTGTCCCCCATCCCCTCCAATGAATTTGAATAGGCTTTTATGGTGAATACAAAAATTCTACTTTTTAACCCATTTTTATAAGTTTATTGCCACATATTCAGATTTCCTCCATCTATCCTGTTTCATAAATGTTTTCCCCCTTATTGGATGCACAGTAATGTATTCCATAGCATATGTCATTCCTAAAGCATAACTTTCCCATTGTGGTAGAGCCGTACTTTTGGTGCACGTATGCAAAGGCTCCCATTCACCCGGTGCATGCCAGAAAGCGTGTCCTTTTCACATGCAGCGATCCGGTATATGTCGGCATTCTTCATTTTTTTATATATATATTTTTTTGCTCTATATAATAGTGTAGTTGACTGCACTATTCTATACAGTGACATGAAAAACGTATACAATGCCGATCCCGATGCGTACATCCGACAGAAGTCTTGAACGCTATATGAACAGGTCCTAACATATACAGTAGATGTAATGTATTTGAATAGTTACTCAACTTTTTATTTGGATTACAAAATTTATCGTGTACAGATCCTGAGTTGCAAAGTAAATTATAGTCGAGCTGCATTCAAAATTTGGCTGGTCATCATTTGAAACGGATGAAAAGTTTGTCATCAGACACCTGTTGATCAGCTTAACCCTTTCAGGACCGAGCTCATTTTGGCCTTCAGCACCAACCCCATTTTTTTAAATCTGACATGTAATTTTATATGGTAATAACTCTGGAAGGCTTTTGCCTATCCAAGCGATTCTGAGATTTTCTCGTGACATATTGTACTTTATGTTAGTGGAAAAATGTGGTCAATAAATTCATTGCTTATTTGTGGAAAACACCAAAATGTAAAGAAATTTTGCAAAAATTATGACTGCTTGTAAAACCGATAGTAAGGCTATGTTCACACGGGGTATTTTGCCGAGTTTTTTGACGCGGAAACCGCGTCGCAAAACTCGGCAGAAACGGCCCAAGAACGCCTCCCATTGATTTCAAAAACTGCCTCGCGGGAAAAAGAAGCGACATGCCCTATCTTCGGGCGCTTCCGCCTCCGACTTCCCATTGACTTCAATGGGAGGCAGGAGAAAGCGTATTTCTCGCTGTTTTATGCCCGCGGCGCTCAATGGCCGCGGGCGAAAAACGGCGCGATAATTGCCGCGAAAATCGGCGTGCAGGGAGAGGAATATCTGCCTCAAAGTTCCAAACTGAATTTTGAGGCAGATATTCCTCCCCCAAAAATACTCCGTGTGAACATAGCCTAAGGGTATGTTCACACGCTTAACAAAAAACGTCTGAAAATACGGAGCTGATTTCAGAGAAAACAGCCTCTGATTTTCAGGTGTTTTTGAAGCTGAAAATGAAATGTCTAGCTTCTTTTGAGGCTTCTTTTCTGGCGTTTTATGAGGCGTTTTTCATATTGTTCAATGGAACATCAGCTCCAAAAAACGCCTCAAGAAGTGACATGCTACTACTTTTTACGGAGCGTCTTTTTTACGCTCCGTGTTTTCAAACGGAGGCGTAAAAAAAAGACGCCCCTTTATGAACAAAATGCTGTTTTTCCCATTGATTTCAATGGGCAGACGTTTGCAGGCATTCAGCTTCCGTTTTTTCAGGCGTTTTTTAGGTGTAAAACGAAATACTCCTGAAAACACTGCGTGTGAACATACCCTCATGCCACACACAATAGTTACTATTTTACATATGCCATATGTCTATATTATTTTATTTTCCTAGGACGTTACAAGACTTAGCAGCAATTTCTCACATTTTCAAGAAAATTTCAAACGGCTATTTTTCAAGGACCAGTTAAGTTGTGAAGGGGCTTTGAGGGCCTTATGTACTAGATAGACCCCATAAATCACCACATTTTAAAAACTGCACCCCTCAAAGTATTCAAAACGTCATTCCAAAAGTTTCTTAACCCTTTAGACGTTTCACAGGATTTAAAGCAAAGTAGAAGGGAAATTTACAAAAAAAAATTCCCAAAATTAATTTGTAATTTATTTTTTCCTGTAATGCAGAAGATTTTACCAGAGAAACACAACTCAATATTTATTGCCCAGATTCTACAGTTTTTAGAAATATCCCACATGTGACCTAAGGCCTCATGCACACGACCGTAGCCATGTGCACGGCCGTGATTTTCGGGTCGGCCGGCAGTGGACTCTCAGCCGCGAGCCGCCCGCAAATCGCGGGCCTTGCACATGGCCGCGGCCATTATTTTCAACAATCCCGGACCGCAGAACACTGCCGTAATAAGACATCTCCGTTCTTTCTTCGGTGCGTGCTCCCGGGCCATGTACGGACCGTAAAAACTATGGTCGTTTGCATGGCCCCATAGAAATGAATGGGGCCGCAATTCTCTCGTGGATTTTTTGGGGGAATTGCGGCCGCAAAAGCACGTTCGTGTGCATGAGGCCTTAGTGTGATAATGGACTGAAACACAGGCCTCAGAAGCAAAGGAGCACCTAATGGATTTTGGGGCCTCCTTTGTGACACTGTTTTGGAAACTACACCCCTCAAGGAATTGATCTAGGGGTATAGTTGGCATTCTGACCCCACAGGTCTTTTGCTATATTTATTGGGGTTTGTCTGTGAAAATGAAAATCTACTTTTTTCTGAAAAACTATAAAATGTTGTAATTTTTACAAAGAATAAAAAGCACAACAAAACATGTAAAGCTATTTCTCCCCATAGCGGCAATACCGCATATGTGGTAATAAACGGCTGTTTGGACCCACGGCAGAGTTCAGAAGGGAAGGAGCGCAATTTGGATTTTGGAGTGCAGATTTTGCTGGATTGGTTTTCAGTGCCATGTTGCAACGCCCTGGAGGGACCAGAATAGTAGCAACCCACCAAAAGTGACCCCATCTTGGAAACTACACCCCTCAAGGAATCTATCTAGGGGTATAGTGAGCATTTAGACCCCACAGGTCTTTTGCAGAATTTATTAGAATTAGGCCCCAGAATTAGACCCCGCGAGGTCCATAAATGGTTTTTCATTCGAAATGAACCCTTTCAGGACTGATCCATTTTTTGCTTTTTCATTCTTGTTTTTTCCGCTTTCCAAGAGCCATAACTTTTTTTGTTTTTCCGTCAATAGAGTGGTGTGAGGGCTTATTTCTCGCGGGGGGGGGGGGGGGGGGGGAGTTGTAGTTTCTAGTGACACCATTTAATGTACTGGGAAACTGAAAATTAAGTTCTTTGCAGGCTGAAATTGGAAAAAGCTGTGATTCCTCCTTTATGTCTTGGGTTTCATGTGTGTTAAAAACAACAACTTAAATTTTTGCTATGATTTAATACAATTAAGGTGATACCAAATTTATATATTCTTATTTAGTTTTTATATTTTAATACTTTTCCCAAGTAAAAACTATTTGTTAAAAAAAACTAAAACTTTTTGTTTCACCACATTCCGAGAGCCACAACTTTTTTTATTTTTCGGTCGATTGAGTGGTGTGAGGGTTTATTTTTTGCGGGACGAGCTGTAGTTTTTATTGGTACCATTTTTTGGTACATACAACTTTTTGATCACTTTTTATTCCTTTTTTTTTAACTGGTTCCCGACCGATGGCTGTGTATTGCGGCCAGCGGTCAGGGTCCTTAAAACCCACGCCATAGACTATTTACTGTGTGGGTTTTAGCTTGCTGTCGGTTTTTTGTTTTTTTTTGTTTGCTTTTTGGCAAGCAAGGTGACAAAAAAAACAAAATTCTGACAATGGTTTTGTCTTTTTTTTTTTACAGCTTTCATTGTGTGCTATAAATGACATTTTACTTTGTTCTGCGGGTCGACACAATTATGGCGATACTGTATGTATATAGTTTTTTTAAAATGTTTTGTGGTGTTTGCGCAATAAAATCACTTTTCTATAAAAAACATTTTTTTTTGTCACCATATTCTGAGAGACAACTTTTTTTTATTTTTCAGTCAAAAAAGCTGTGTAAGCTTGCGCAACGGGCTGTAGTTTTTATTGGTACTATTTTGGGGTACATGCGACTTATTGATCACTTTTTATTCTATATTTTGGGAGAGGTAGTGACCAAAAAATAGTGATTCTGTCATTGTTTTTTAATTATTTTTTTTTGCGGTTTTCACCGTGCGGGAAAAATATTATATTTTAATAGCTTGGGTCGTTACGAACGTGGTGATACCAAATATGTGTACTTTTTTTTAACGTTTTCATTTTTTACCTATAATAAAAGGCTTATTATTGGAAAAAAGAATTTTTTGTTTTTGGAATTTATAAAACATTTTTGTAATGTATTATAAACTGTCAGTGTGCGCCGAGAGTCACAAGGACAGGAAGCCTATGAGGACCAGCCTCCAGCTGGTCCTCATAGGCTTCCGTGCATGGCAGACCCGGAGGCCATTGTATGGCCTCCGGTTTTGCCATGACAGCTGATGGCAGCACCCGCAATTGGTCCCCGGAAAGTTTGTTGTAGCAACAAACTTTCCAGTTTGTTGTAGCAACAAACTTTCCAGTTTGGGGTAGCAACAAACTTTCCAGTTTGGTGTAGCAACAAACTTTCCCTGCGATCACATGATCGGGACCTGAACTAATCAGGTTCCGATCATGTCTCCGGGAACAGAGGCAGGGGTTAGCAGCGCAATCCGGGTGTCCGCGCTACTCTGAGACATCCGATCACGCTTCTAACACCCACCGTGAACTCACGTTGGCGCTGCACAGAGCCCAGCAAGCGCCGACGTGAATTTACAGTGGGCGGTCTGGAAGCGGTTAAGGGTATGTTCACACGTCCTATTTTCAGCCGTTTTTCCACCGTTAACGCCCCGAAAAACGGCAAAAAATACCGGTGCTGAACGCCTCCAAACATCTGCCCATTGATTTCAATGGGAAAAACGGCGTTCCGTTCCCACTGGGCATTTTTTGGGCGGCCGTTTTTTTTTTTTTTAAATTCCCCTGTAAAAAAGAAGTGAATGTCACTTCTTGAGAAGTATTTGGAGCCGGTTTTCATTGACTCCATAGAATAACCGCTCCAAAAACGTCCGTAAAAAACGCAAGTTGCTTAAAAAACAGCTGAAAATCAGAGGCTGTTTTCCCCTCCGTTTTTGGTAAGCATGTGAACATACCCTTACTGAGCTTCTATAATGCGTTGGGTCAGTTAATTTTTCCTACATCAGATAGTTGTACAGTTTGGCCCCATGCACACGACTGTATTTTCATCTATCCGGAAATACTGTCCGTAAATACGGATCAGTAGGCATCAATATTTCATCCGTATATACGGATCCATACAAAAAGAGGGAGGCTGTAAATGATGTCATCAACATGTTGCCTAGCAATGCTTCCGTAAATACGGACGGTTTACAGATGCACATCAGTAGCCGTTCGTATTTACGGAAGCTCCCATAGGCTTCTATGAGGGAGTCCTTGCCGTAATTACTGACAGGAATAGGATAGGTTCAATAATTTTTTCAGCATGGACACCCATCCGTAAAAAAAACTGAAAGGTGTCCGTGGCCAATAGAAATGAATGGGTCCGTAATTACTGTCAGTATTTTTCATCAGTAATTACGGACAGTAAATACTGTCGTGTGCATGGGGCTTTACTAGTGTAAAGATGGCCTTTTCAGGTCTTGTTTAGTCATTGAGCCAGCAAGGAATGTTTGGAGATTTCAGCTTTGAAGTCTGAAAAATGGTGAATACAACTCTGGACAGTTAGGCTGGTCTCGCACATAGTGGGGAATTTATTAAGTTTTTTTTTTTACACACAAGTTTTGATTTTAAGAGCGCTGCTTAATAAATTAGGTGCACCTCTGTCTCTCCGTGCACCAGAAAGGGAAATCTACCTAATTTATAGTAACTCTTTGGGCTCTGGCCCCTTATGCTAAGCCCCACCCACATCCTATCTTCAGGATAGGCCCTCCATATCTGATCGGTGGGGGTCAGATTCTCTGCACCGCCGCCGATCAGCAGTTTTGAAGGGGCCGCGGCGCTCACGCGAGCACTACTTCCGATTCATTTCTGTCACTGCTTGTACTGTGAATCGCTGACCCACTTGTAGCGACAGTTCACAGTATTAAAGCCCTCCCCTATTCACTTGAATGCTAAAAATCTGTAATACTGTGAACTGCCGCTACAAGTGTGTCCTTGATTCACAGTGCGGAGCAGGTAATGAATGAAGAAGAAGCAGTGCTTGCATAAACGCTGTGGCCCCTTCAAAACCGTTGATTGGCAGGGGTGGAAAGGCCATCATTATTACAAAACCCCTTTAATGGGGCTTTAACAAGCAGCGAAAAAGCAGCCTTTTTTCTTTCCATTATACCATTGCAGGAGGGGGCTTTTTATAATAAGTGGAGAGGAGCATTGAAAGAAAAGGTATGGGCAAAGTGGGCAGTATATGTTGTTGGTGAAATTTCTCACTTTAGATGCAGAAGGTGCCCTGCAACAATATCCTTGGCTGTAAGGCAGTTCAAATTCCCCAGTCAGTAGTCTGGATCCCATAAATAAACTGAATTGTTTTCCGTTACTGTTACGCATGTTCCCTATTATATTTTGATAATCACAACAAAGGTGATCCTACATTTTGACAAACATATCTGAACTGACTTGTATTTACTCCCACAGTTTTAATATATTCTTCCCTAGGGTATAAACGATGTTAAAATAACAGTATAATATTTTATATGTGTGTATTCTATTGTATTGCTACTTTATAACACAAAATATAATATTATATTGTAATAGATCTTGATATGGATTGTTGGGGGTTCGTTTGTGGTTTTTTTGCACCATTATAAATGCTAATTCTTTTCTCTACAGTCGGTATGGTGACAAAACCAGCAAGTGAGCAATCCCAGGACTTCTCAATACACAACGAGGACTTCCCTGCATTACCAGGCTCCAGCTATAAGGATCCAACATCGAGCAATGATGACAATAAATCTGTACGTAGCAGAGATTTTACGTAATGTATTTCTAGAAAACAGACTGGCACTGCCTTGCCCAATTTGTAGAACCATAGCTTCCTCGGAGTTGAAAGAAAATTGTTACCATGAACTTTGATGTACAAATTCTTTGGTGGTGCTCTGTGATATACAGAATTCACCAAAAAATGGGACATCCTAATATACAAAAGAAACACACAAAAACAGGCCATACTTACTAAATGGCCAGGTAGACACCAGTTCCCAACAGGAGGCAGACAAACCACAAATGCTACATAGGGGGAGAGTGCTAAGGTATAATATGCTAGTGATATCTTGTCCCACTAGTCTTGAGGGGAGTGGAGTAGCTGCTCAGTGTTCTCACTGCACACAACCAAATCTGCAAACAATGTGTCGTTCGCACAGCGTACCGTATGTTGCCAGATTTCAGCATATTAGTACATATTATTAGATCAGGCGGGCTGCCCGGCAAGTCACACCGAACACTGGCACACTATTGTCCCCCAGCATTACAAGACCTGGCTGCCTCCAGAGTATACAAGATAACCATTAGGTATACGCAAGCTCGCAACTCACGTCAAGGGTCCTCCCCGTCTTTAGAGTCCCTACGCTAGAACTTTTCGTTCCCTATATTGAAGCAATTCACCAAAAAATTGGACATATTAATATACAAAAAAAAACATAAAAACAGGCCATACATACTAAATGGGCAGGTAGACACCACATACATACAGCTCCAGCAGTGGGTGCAACTCCTCCCAGGCTCTGGCTGCGAGCCTCTTGGTATGCAACAAAAAAAAGAATTTGAGGCAGCACTCCAAAATAGTGAGTAAAGAATGGCGTGTTTATTCACCCCACCAGCGACGTTTCGATCCAACTTACTGGCCTGAGAAAGATCCCAGTAAGTTGGATCGAAATGTCGCTGGTGGGGTGAATAGACACTCAATTGTTTATTCACTATTTTGGAGTGCTAGCTCAAATTCTTTTTTATATATATATATATATATTAGTCCCAGCAGAGATACCTGTTGTTAAAGGGGTTATCAGGAAAGTTTATTTTTTTTCCTAGAGGCTGCAAATGAAATACATAAACAAAACAAAAAAAAGCAATACTCGCTTCAGCCAATCAGAGGGCTCAGTGGCCATATATTTTATTTCTGGCAATATGCGATTCGCCACTAGAGAGCCCCTCTGAGCCCTCGGATTGGGTGCAGTGGTTACATGCTACGTGCATGTAAACAAGCATCGGGATTGCCGGTGGAGCGACAGTTGTGGATCGTCGGGGGCAAAGATAGGTAAGTATTACTTTTTGTTTTATTTATTTTATTTGCAGCCCCTAGGAAATAATGTTATTTTATTTTTCCTCCCTAATTAAGATTTTAAATCTAATTGTACTATTAATGTTTTTCATGTACAGAATTTAAATACACCAGGAAAGACCACGTCAAGTACAGATGGACCCAAATTTCCAGGAGACAAAAGTTCCACAACACAAAATAATAACCAGCAGAAAAAAGGGATCCAGGTCTTACCTGACGGTAAGGTCTTAGTTGGCGTATTTCATTTCATGCATTACATCAGTATACAACATTATGATGCAGTTTCCCTTCTCCATCCTGTGGAATGCTTCCAATTGCTAGTTTAAGATCCACACATCAGGGATTTAGTTCTTTTGTGATGCATTTTTTAATTCAGGATCTACTCTGCGACCCTTCTATTCCTCATCATAAATATAAATCCAGCCTAAATCTAAAGTCTAAATGAAGTGTGGCGTTTTGCTTCAGGCACTTTCCCACGTTTCATGTTCTAGGGCACGTCTTCTCAAACTTTTTCTATTGAGGCCTCACCAGCCAGAAATTTTGATGCCAGGCTCCCACCTGCAGTAGTCAAAACCCATTACAAGATTAAAAGTGTTTGCTCAATGTATTTCTCATTTGTCTCTGAACACAGTATTTCTGTAAATAAGCACAAAATGAGACGATAATGTTGTTAAGCCAGAGATTGGTGCAGCCAGAGAAAGTAGCATTCAGGTTATGATCATTTCTGTGAAAGCTGCCTCGCCAACAACTAGGAGGGGACGCCTCGGTTTGAGAAGCAATGTTCTAGGGTCATCATTTACGAATTCCTAGACTCAGCCTTGTTATTTGCTTGTCTTCCTAATTGCCTGTAATCGGCATTGTGTTTGCTCCTGTCTTTTATCCAGGCCGAGTAACCAACATTCCTCAAGGCATGGTGACAGACCAGTTTGGCATGATTGGCTTGTTAACATTCATCAGAGCAGCTGAGACAGACCCAGGGATGGTACATCTTGCGTTAGGAAGTGACTTGACAACGCTAGGCCTCAATCTCAACTCTCCAGAGTGAGTTTTATTTCTGCGGTATTGTTCTATGATATAAGGGGACCAGGTTGTGTTGTGTTGTAGTAATCCAGGGGTGGGAAGAAAAGTTTTTAGTTATCGGGCAAGAGCACTTAAAAGAAAATCGAATTAAAAGGAATTTACTGTAAGAGTTCAAGAGAGATCTATTGTGCTAAACTATTTTCTTGTAGTAAGTCGGTCTTATTAGAATATATATATATATATATGTGTATATATATATATATATATATATATATATATATATATATATATATATATATGTGTGTGTATTATGCTCCATCTGCGAAATGGAAAACATTGTCGACCAAATAGAATTTTATGTAGTCATTAAAACCAAGGAATACGTAATTTATATGTCTTAACCGTAATGTTTTTATTTATGTTGTATTCAGTGTAATTGTTTGAAGGTAATAGAGCGTGTGCTAATTTCTTAATAACTGGGTATTTCAGGCCTTACAGTAGATCTGTCACGTCTCCTATGCTGCCCTCACAAATTCTGGGTGAAACTTAAATTCCGTATATGTTGGTCTTGTTTACATCTCGACTTATAATGGATCTTTGTGTATATTTTACTTGTGGTGCGACCAGGTATATGGTCGTCTTTGTTCCCTCATTCCGATGTACCTGTTGGTGATGGCACGAGACCCAGAAGCTATGCCTGCACGATCACCGGCTTGAGAACGGTTGTGATAAAAATCCACCCACCATCATTAATGGCTAAGATCAGAGAAAACTCTGATACCGGATGTTTAACCCCAAAGTACCACAATAAATGCAGTTAGTGGTGCGGACAAAGGAGGGGGTGCCCTTTGTCCTTCCCTTGCAACAAAATCATGGGGGGGGTGACTGGGAAATTATGACAACCATGTGGCTAATTAAGGAACCCCAGGGATGGCCTCTGTTAGGGTATGTTCACATGGCTTATGTTTGACCGTTTTTTCAGGCTGTAAATGGACGAAAAATCGGAAGCAGAACGCCTCCAAACATCTGCACATTGATTTCAATGGGAGAAACGTCTGCGTAAAAAAAACGGCCCGCGAAAAAGAAGTGCATGTCACTTCTTGAGCCGTTTTTGATTGACTCTATAGAAAAATTGCTTAAAAAAACGAACGTGAAAAACTTGACTTTGAATAGAAAACGTCTGAAAATCAGGAGCTGGTTTCCCTTGAAAACCGCTCCGTATTTTCAGACCTTTTTGATTTAGTGTACGCACATACCCTTAGGACATGCCTTCAGTGTGGCCTAACAGATGCTTGTGCATTTTCCATGCACAGGCAGCAATGGAGGGTCATGTAGATATGACCGTACATTAGGTTTAAAAAATAAAGTAAAAGCCCTTTTTCCGGGTTATAAATTTTTTTTCTTGTACTGGCTGCCAATTACATAAATTAACAAAAAAAAGCAATACTTATCTATCCTTTTTCCCACACAATCCAGCACTGAAGCTCCAGCGGCACTCCCGGTGATTTTTTACATGCACGTTGCATGTAACCGCTGCAGCCAATCCATGGGCTCAGCGCGAAACAGCGATGAAGAATCGTATTTCTGGCATAATGCCAGAAATATAACACCGAACGAGCCCTCTGATTTGCTGCAGCGGTCACATGCTATGTGCATTTAAACAGTTAATGGGAGTGTCGCTGGTGCGTCAGTGCTAGATCACCAGAGGGAAGGATAGGTAAGTACTGCTTAAAAAATAAATCCTGCCACAACGCGAAAAAATACAGAAAACTCATTTATTTTTTTTAACCCCTTAATGCCTATTTTAGGCCTTAATGACAAGCTGTTTTTTACGGTTTTCCATTTTCGCATTCAAAGAGTTATAATTTCTTTATTTTTGCATCAACATAGCTGTATACGGTCTTATTTTTTGCGGGACAAGTTGAATTTTTTAATAGCACCATTTTGGGGTACATATAATTTATTGATATTTTATTCACTTTTTTTGGGGGGGAATAGAAAAAAACAGCTATTTCGCCACACTTTTTTGCATCCTAAATGTATGGTGTTTACCGTGTGGTATAAATAATATAACAACTTTATTCAGCGGGTCGTTTCAATTGCGGCAAAACCAAATTTATATAGTTTTTCTTATATTTCACTACTTTTACACAGTAAAGACACATTCTTTTTTAAATGATTTTTTTTTGTGTCGCCATATTTGAAGAGCCATAACTTTTTTATTTTTCTGCTGAAGTGGCTGTATGAGTGCTTTTTTTGTTTTTGTTTTTTTTGTGTGACACCTTGTAGTTTTTATTGGTACCATTTTGGAGTAGATGCGACTTTTTGTTCACTTTTTATCCCAAATTTTTTTTAAGGCAGGATGAATAGAAAACACCATTTCTGCCATTTGGTTTTAATTTTATTTTTTACGGCGTTCGCCGAGCGGGTTAAATAATGTAATGGCTTTATAGTTGGGGTCGTTACGGACGCGGCGATACCCAATATGTGTAATTTTTTCACTTTTGTTTTTTGTTTCATAGTAAAGCATTTTGTAAGGGTAACTGAGAGCAGGGAGATTTACCTGCTCCCGGTGGTGTTTACTATTCTGATGCAGCGCCGTAAAAAGGCTACTGCATCGGAATAAAGCCTGTTAGTGGCTGCCGTAAAAACACCTATGGGCGGTCATTAATGGGTTAAATTAATTTTATTTAATTTAAAAATACGTATAATATGTCCCACACTCGTCTTGACCCGAACAAGAAGATTATGCCTCCTATTAGTTTTAACCGTGAACAGCATGAAAAACGTTGAAAAGAACAACGGCGGAATTGCTTTCTTTATATCGTATATGTTTAAATGCTACAATATAGTCACTTGAAAATTATGGCATAAAAAAATGTGGCGAATCCCGTGAGAGCGAAAAAAACAAGGCCTCAAAAACCTATGTAGCTTTAGAAATGTAAACAAATTATGGCTGATGCATCTGCTACTTCATTCAATGTTTATGGGACATTGAATGGAGCAGCATCACGCATAATCGACCGCAGCTCCATTCAAAGTTCTCTCAACCGCAGTTGAGCAGTGCAGAGGAACTAAGGGTTTGGGACCGCCGTCTCGTAATTGGTGGGGGTCCCAGCAGTGGGGTCTCCAGCGATTAGACCATCATACCCTATCTAGTGGATAGGTGACAATTATCGATTCTGAGAAAATACCCCTTTAATCCATGCACCATATGTATGTGTTAAAGTCCCTTTCCATCCACCACAGGAAAATGGCAGACTAATGAATGCATTTTGCAATAGAAATTACATTGAAACATGTCTGAATATACTTCTACATCAGTAAGTTCTTTGCACTGTATTAGTTGATCAACCTTCACTGTTTATTTATGAAGCAAATGGACACATTTTTTAAACCAGAAGTCCACGTTATTGAAAAAAGTCAAGCCATACTTAGCATTTCTAAAGGATTTTTTTGTTTTATTTGTAAGAAACTTGTATCTTTTAGGGTATGTTCACACGGCCTATTTTCAGACGTAATTCAGGCGTTTTACGCCTCGAATTACACCTGAAAAGACGGCTCCATTACGTCTGCAAACATCTGCCCATTGTTTGCAATGGGTTTTACGATGTTCTGTTCAGACGAGTTGTAATTTTACGCGTCGCTGTCAAAAGACGGCGCGTAAAAATATGCCCTCGTCAAAGAAGTGCAAGTCACTTCTTGGGATGTTTTTGAAGCCGGTTCTCATCGGTATGCCTTTTTTTTATTTATTTATTTTTATTGGAGGATGGGTTAATGTAGTAGACTGCTATTCCACCCTAAGGGATTCCACTAAAAAAAAGTATACCGTGCAGTATACGTTTTTTTTTTAACATGGAAGCCTGTATGTGACAAATGCTATTGTATGACGCCTGTCAGAGGTGTATGTTAAACATATACCTCGAGGCCCTTCCCCAGGGCCAGAGTCCCTAGAAAAAGCATTAAGTAGCGATTTGCCCGGATTCCGGGACTGGGAAAACCCTACAACTACGGAGTCCCCGGCCAGAGCATCGGTAGCGCTCTAGCTGGGGACTGTGGGACTGGAGATGCCCCTGACATCACTGTCCATATATGAACAGTGACATCAGGGGCTCCTCCAGTGAGCGGAATCCCTGGCCAGAGCGTTGCCAACACTTTATCCGGGGATTCTGGCATCACAAAGCTCCTAATGTCACTGTTCATATATGGACAGTGACAGCAGGAGCGGAATCCCCGGCTAGAGCGTTGCCGACGTTCATGGACGGATATTCTTGCATTACAAAGCCCCTAAAGTCATTGTCCATATATGGACAGTGACGTCGAGGGCTTTCAGAACACAGGAGTCCCCGGCCAGAACACTTGTGATGCTCTGGCCGGGACTCTGTAGTTGAAAACCCCTGACATCACACTCCATATATGGACAGTGATGTCAAGGGCTTCCCCAGGCACATTGACTTCAAGTTTCGCTGTTTCCGGGGAGTTCGGCGACATATCCCATTGTGTGCCTATACAGTAGGACAAATTGCTACCTTCAGATTAAGGTATACGTCCGGACTCCTCCCGAAGTATACCTTCGACTAAAAGGTTAAAACACAGTGTGAATCGGGCCTAATCCTTTACATTCCAGGATGCCTGGGCATCAATTCTGGAATAAGTGAAAAAAAGAATGTGTTTACAAAAAGCCAGCACTTTAATAATAAAATTAAAAAAATGAAGTCAAAACACTAGAGCTCTAAAATGTTTTTTTTTTATGGATTTAATAAAGATTTAGTGATAGGCCTCATGCACATGACCGTAGCCATGTGCATGGCCGTGATTTTTGTGTCGGCCGGGGGCGGAGTGTCACCCGCAAGCTGCCCGCAAATCGCCGGCCGTGCACATGGCCATGTCCATTATTTCCTATGAGCCTGGACCGCAGAACACGGCCGTAATAAGACATGCCTGTTCTTTCTGTGGTCTGGGCTCCTGGGCCATGCACGGACCATGGAAACCACAGTCGTGTGCGTGGCCCCATAGGAATGAACGGGGCCGCAATTCTCCCGCGGATTTTCGGGGAAATTCGGCTGCAAAGGCACGTTCGTGTGCATGGGGCCTTAGATCTATTAGTGGTGTGCTGGTCTTTTGGAGTCATGTATGTTCAACAATGACACATTGACACATTTGTTAAACATAGAAGGACTTTTTCATATTTTGCACTTATGTCTCAATTTTAATCTCAGAAATCTTTATCCGAAATTTGCGTCACCGTGGGCATCCTCACCCTGTCGACCACAAGATATTGGTATGACAATTTTATACTTTTGCTTTTTACCCATATGAACAAAATAGCCATTTATTTTACTGTCCTTTTTGTTTTCCAGGGTATTTAATTTTTCACTTTTTTTTTAACTCTATTTTGCACAATTAATGACATGTTTGGTTGGATGGGAATGTTACTTTTGAATGAGTTAACTGCTGTTTAATTATAGTTTTTTTTGTCCTATTTGCCTTTCAGATTTCCATGTCCCTTCTGAATACTTAACGAACATTCACATTCGGGATAAGGTGAGTGCCTGGGCCTAGGTTATTGTAATTTGTGTTTTTGTAATACTGTCAAATGTCTATGACTATGTTTTTCAAGCAGGATGTTTGTGTGACAATTTTCTGTTCATAGGGCATACATAAGGACTAACTGAAAAGTTATAATTTAATAATCACCGCTGTTAATTACAGTTGATGGTGTATATTGCTTAGCTATACTATATACGTTGCTAGCTGTGCTTTACTATACTAAAATATGTGTATATATATATATATATATATATATATGTATATGTATACTAGATTGAACAATTAAATATTTTCACATTTTGACATGCACAAATAAAACCTGAATTATAAAAAAAAAAATCCTAATTTAGTCCCATACCCATATATTTTATGAAAGTTGACACCCAGCTATGTCAGCAGAAAAAGTTATGGCTCTTAAAATATGGCAAAACAAAAAACAAATCATTTTGAAGAAAATGATTTTACTGTGTTAAAGTAGTAAAACATAAAAAAACAATAAATTTGGTATCGCCGCATTCGTAACGACCCGCTGAACAAAGTTATGTTATTTATGCCACAGGGTAAACTGTGTAAACTTAAGATGCAAAAAATGAATGGCAAAATTCCTGTTTGTTTTTTTTTTATATCCCCCCCCCCCCCCCAAAAAAATAATGAACCCCAAAATGGTGCTATTAATAAATACAACTTGTCTCGCATAAAAACAAGTCCGTATACTGCTAGGAGAAAAATAAAAAAGTGATAGCTCTTTGAATGCGGCGATGGAATAACGAAAAAAATTGCTTGGTCATTAACCCCTTCACCACTGCCTTACGGCTATATACGTTCTAACTGCTGATGCCCCGTGCAGTTAGCATGTGTATTAACGTTGACAGCCTGGAACGGGTTTAATGAGTGCAGTGCTGATTTCAGTGTGAGCAGCGCTGCACTCTCATGTCGGTCGGGGCTTTGAGAGCCCCGGAATAAACCCCCCACTGTAGATAGTGCCACCCACAACCCCCTGCAGGCAGCGCAAAACATCTCGGTAGATCGCGCCACCTAAGCTCCCTCCAGCATCGGAATCCCCGGCCAGCGCTCTGGTCAAAGATTCCCCTCCTAGATGTAGATATAGACCCCCGCCCCCCCACCCCCGCTGTAGAAAGCGCCACCTGAACGGAGTCTAGGAGTGGAATCCCCGGTGTCAGATCGCACTGGCCGGGGATGCCGCTTCTAGAGAGAGCCCCTGACGTCACTGTCCATATATGGACAATGACGTCAGCAACTCTCTAGGAGCAGAATCCCCAGTGTCAGATCGCTCTGTGCCGGGGATTCCACCACTGGAGAAGCCCCTGGTGTCACTATCCATATATGGACAATGACGTCAGCGGCTACCTCTAGGATCGAAATCCCAGCCCGACACTCTGGCCGGGCATTCCGCTACTGGAGAAACCCCTGGTGTCACTATCCATATATGGACAATGATGTCAGCGGCTCTCTCTAGGAGCGGAATCCCCAATGTCAGATCGCTCTGTGCCGGGGATTCCGCTACTGGAGAAGCCCCTGGTGTCACTATCCATACATAGACAGTGACGTCAGGGGCTACTCCTGGAGCGCAATTCCTGCTCTGGCAGGGGATTCCGCTTTTAGAGTTAACCCCTGACGTCACTGTCCATATATGGACAGAGACATCGGGGGCTTCCTGTAGGAGCGGAATCTTCGGCCAGAAGGATTCCGCTCCTACAGGGAGCTACTGTGGTGCTACTTACAGGAAGGGGGTGTCATTTATGCGATCTGCAGAAGGGATGTTGCGATCTACAGGGGGTGTGCTGCTATCTACAGGGGGGTGCTATATACAGGGGGTGTGGCGCTATCTACATGGGTACTGTGGCATTATATTGGCACTATCTACAGGGGATACTGGCCCTATATACATGGGCACTATGTGGGCATTCTCTACAGTGAGAACTGTGGCACTATCTATGTGGGAAATGTGGAACTATCTACAGTGGTATCGCGTCACTATCTACATGGACACTGGTGTTTTCAGGGGGTTGGTACAACCTTAACTATGAAAAATCATTCATTTTTTTTAATGTCCATGAAAAACGGATGGCAAATGGCGGTTAAAAATGGTCAGACGGCCTGGAAATGGGTTAAAATTTTTAGACAAATTGATGCAAAATAGCCGTGAAAAACTGACAGTTGATTCGTTGTTGACTGCCATTTTTTTCA